>NC_053026.1:527423802-527434137 GCF_003073215.2 Triticum urartu
AATTTTATGTTGACATAGAGTGGGACTAATGCCCTTAAGATCATCAAGAGTATACCCAATAGCAGCACGGTGCTTCTTCAGAGTTTTCAATAATCTCTCTTCTTCATGTTCTGAAAGGTTAGCACTAATAATAACAAGGTATATCTTTTTCTCATCAAGATAAGCATATTTAAGAGTATCAGGCAACGGTTTAAGCTCAAACACGGGATCACCCTTGGGTGGAGGAGGATCCCCTAGGATTTCAACAGGTAAATTGTTTTTCAGAATAGGTTCCTGTTTAAAGAATACTTCATCTAATTCCCTTCTTTCATTTATAAACATGTCATTTTCATGGTCTAGCAAATGTTGTTCTAAAGGATCACTAGGAGGTGCGGCAATAGAAGCAAGACCAATAATTTCATCCTTACTAGGTAATTCTTCTTCGCGGGGTTGTCTACTAAATTTAGAAATATTAAATTCATGAGCCATATCATCTAAACCGATAGTAACAACATCTCTTTTGCAATCTATGGTAGCATTAACAGTATTTAAGAAGGGTATACCAAATATAATGGGACAAAAGCCATCTTGTGGGGAACCAAGAACAAGAAAATCAGCAGGATATTTAGTTTTCCCACACAAGACTTCAACATCTCTAACAACTCCCATTGGTGAAATAGTATCTCTATTGGCAAGTTTAATTGTGACATCAATATATTCCATCTCAGCAGGTGCAATATCATGCATAACTTCTTGGTATGAGGAATAAGATATTGCACTAGCACTAGCACCCATATCACATAAGCCATGATAGCAATGATCTCCTATTTTAACAGAAATAATAGGCATGCCTACCACAGGTCTAGGTTTATCTTTATCACGGGGTTTAGTAATTCTAGCAGTTTCATTAAAGAAATAAATAACATGCCCATCAATATTATCATACAAGAGATCTTTAACAATAGCAATATTAGGCTCACTTTAACGTGCTCAGGAGGTGTATATGTTTTAATATTGCTTTTACGAACTACAGTTGAAGCTTTAGCATGATCCTTTATCCTAACAGGGAAAGGTGGTTTCTCAACATAAGAAGTAGGAACAACAGGATCATTATAAGTGATAGTCTTTTCTTCAACTTTAATAGGTGCAGCTACTTTTACTTCTATGGGAGGATGATATTTAAACCACTTCTCCTTGGGGAGATCAACATAGGTAGCAAAAGATTCACAGAAAGAAGCTACTATCTCAGAGTCAAGTCCATATTTAGTGCTAAATTTATGAAATATATCGGTATCCATAAAAGATTTAACACAATCAAAACTAGGTGTCATACCTGACTCCTTACCATTGTCAAGGTCCTAATCTTTAGAGTTGCGTTTAATTCTTTACAATAAATCCCATTTGAATTCAATAGTCTTCATCATAAAAGAGCCAACACAAGAAGTATCAAGCATGGTGCGATTGTTACCAGAAAGCCGAGCATAAATCTTTTGGATAATCATTTCTCTTGAGAGCTCATGATTGGGGCATGAATATAACATTGATTTAAGCCTCCCCCAAGCTTGAGCGATGCTTTCTCCTTCGCGAGGCCAAAAATTATATATATAATTGCGATCACGATGAACAAGATGCATAGGATAAAACTTCTGATGAAATTCCAATTTCAATCGTTTGTAATTCCAAGACCTCATATCATCACATAGCCTATACCATGTCGATGCATCTCCCCTCAAAGATAAAGGGAAGACCTTCTTCTTAACAACATCTCCGGGTACACCTACAAGCTTAAATAATCCACAAAATTCATCGACATATATCAGATGTTCATCAGGATGTTTTGTTCCATCTCCTAAAAAAGGATTAGCTAGCAGTTTTTCTATCATACCTGCAGGAACTTCAAAGCAAGCATTTTCATTTTCATTTTCAGTAGGTTCAGTAGGTTGAGGAGCAACTCTTTGCTCTACTGGTCAGGGTGAAGATACCCCGAACAAGCCCCTCAGAGGAGTACTTTCCATAGTAATAAGTGACAGTAAATTTTAGCACACTATATAAATTTTTCCTTACCAAATTCCACCTACCAAAGGCACTTCACTCCCCAGCAATGGTGCCAGAAAGGAGTCTTGATGACACGCAAGTATAGGGATCATATCATCTATTCTGTCAATCTGAGTAACCGAGCTCGTCAGCCTGAGACGTCAGTCGCAGTCCAGAAGGGAGATGATGAACGCTTCTCTCCGCGCGATTTCGCAAGCAAGGTATTCTACTGTCACAGTCATCTGAAACTAACCAGTGGTAACGAGAAATGATCTTGTGATCTTAGGGAAATTGTATACGAGCGATCAGTCACAGTAAAAGAAAATAAAATGCAGGCAATGGTGGCCAAGCGAATCCTCTCGTAGCAAGAGACAAGCCGGACAGGAACTCTTACCGGTTATGACGTAACAAGCGCACACTAGTCGAGGCGACGACACATGGTTGATGATATCGTCGCAGCGCCTGAGTCTTTCATCACGCTCCGTCATAATTTCACGCGATACGTATCGGGCGAGGACCTCGCGTTTCTTTTACCCTCTTAGCAGGACACATGGGAAATCGCGACACTATTCATCACGTTCATATGATTCGCGTTACTGTGTTTTAATTTGATATGTGGGTGGGGGGTACTGTCCTTACTTGACAAGCATCCCACTTATGATTAACCTCCATTGCAAGCATCCGCAACTACAACAAAATATTAAGGTAAACCTAACCATAGCATGAAACATATGGATCCAAATCAGCCCCTTACGAAGCAACGCATAAACTAGGGTTTAAGCTTCTGTCACTCTAGCAACCCATCATCTACTTATTACTTCCCAATGCCTTCCTCTAGGCCCAAATAATGGTGAAGTGTTCATGTAGTCGACGTTCACATAACACCACTAGAGGAGAGACAACATACATCTCATCAAAATATCGAACGAATACCAAATTCACATGACTACTTATAGCAAGACTTCTCCCATGTCCTCAGGAACAAACGATAACTACTCACAAAGCATATTCATGTTCATAATCAGAGGGGTATTAATATGCATATAGGATCTGAACATATGATTCTTCCACCATAAACCAACTAGCATCAACTACAAGGAGTAATTAACACTACTAGCAACCTACTAGCACAATCCCGGACTTGGAATCAGATAGATCGAATGAATTGATAGCCCAAGAGGATGACCATCATCAGGTGGTCATCTGAGATGAGAATGGTGGTCGTATTGATAGGATATGGTTGTGAGTGGAGAATTGTCCTCGTCCTAGTTTCAACTAGAGCACCGATGAGAGGAGCGGTCGTGGTGGTGATTTACGAGATGGCGGACTAGACTCTTTCCGTCTGCGGGAGGCGAAGTAGTCATCACGCGAATACTAGGTCCGCCAGAGGCCTGAGTTGGTCTTCCACCAAGGTTTGTACCTCGTGGTCAGGCTGGCGGAGTATTCGTCCGAAGATGATGGCTTTATATTCTTTTTTCCCGACTCGAAAGTACTCCATATAGCAGAAAGAATGCCACCGGGCAGGCACCCACTGCTCCACGAGGATCGGGGCGGCCATCGGGGGGGTAGGGCATGCCGCCCACCCTTCGTGGGCAGGGTTGTGGCCCGCTCTGGTGATCTTATTTCACGTTAGATTTTTTTTAAATATAGTTCTGTCTCTGAGAACGTCTTTGCACGTGTATGCTTTCGTGACTTTTTGTGAGCTTGTGTCGAGAATATCTGGTCTCTAATATTATGCTCCTGGTTTACCACGCCAGTTCAATACGCGTTCACATGCCCGACTATGGCTAGCATCCTCTTTTGTAAGCTTAGTTATAGAATTAAGCAATGAGATCTATGTTGCACATCATAAACAGTAGCATAATTGTGTATTAACACACTCATAAAATAGGAAACAAAAAGAAAAAGCAAAAATAAATTTTATTCATTGGGTTGCCCCCAAGCGCTATAGTTTTACGCCCTTAGCTAGGCATAAAGCAAGGATCTAAGTTTTGTCATCTTTGGTTCGAGATCCATAAGATGCCCTCATGATTGATTCATATGGTGGTCTAATTCTTGTTCTAGGAAAGTGTTCCATACCCTTCCTCAAAGGAAATGGAACTTAATATTGCCTTCTTTCATATCAATCACGGCACCAATAGTGCGTAAAAACGGTCTACCAAGAATAATTGGACAAGACGGATTGCAATCAATATCAAGAACAATAAAATCTATGGGCACATAATTTCTATTTGCAAGAATAAGAACATACATTAATTCTTCCCATAGGCTTTTTAATAGTAGAATCCTGCCAAGTGCAAATTTAAAGAACATTCTTCAAGATCGGTAAGACCAGGCACATCACATAATATTTCTTGTCTAGACGCGCACTCAAGTCACACCGAACATGAAGGCCCTCCGGCACTTCAAGGCGCCTGTGAGCTCGCAGTCGGTGTAGGTCGCGTTCAAGCTGCATATACATCAGCAATTTCTAGGAATTGATTCTGAGCTTCAGCTATTTTCTAGACCAGCCTCTCTCCAGTTAGTCTGCACATATGGTTTCTAGGTTCGAATCAGATTTATTTATTATGTGATCGATATTGCTGCAGCATGGCGGAGCAGATTTCATCATGATTGCAAACAACAAATACAATCAATATACAATTGCCATTTACCCGCCGCTATCTTTTTCACCGCATCCAATTCCTGGAGGGCCTTCTGGGCTTCGGCCTTGGCAGATTTGGCAGTTTTAAGGGCCGCAGCAAGCTCGGACGCTCACGTCTTCGAGTCGAGCTCCAAACTCTCATGCTTTTGCATGAGAACCTGAAAGCTCTTGCGCACCTCGCCGACCTGCGCCTCAAATTTCTCCCGCTCGGTGCGCTCCGTGGCCGCTTTTCTTCTCGGCCTCGGACAGCGCCTGCTTGAGGTCGCCACCTCAGTTGTGGCCCCTACAATAAGCAGTATACTCCTGTCATTTTTTGCAATTGCGCCTTATAGGCATTTTTCTATAAGGTATCTCTTACCTTCTTTCTCCTCGAGCTGCCGTTTGGCAAGGCCGAGCTCTTGCTCGGTCCGCTCGAGGCCCTGCTTCAGGGCACCCACCTCCGCAGTCAGTGCGGCGGTGGCCAGCAGCGAAGCCTGCATACGTATATTGACTCCTTTTTAGTTAGACTCCTGCGATATTTAATAGATCCTCTATTCGGCTTTTCTTTCCGAACGCCAAACAGAGCATCAGGGGCTACTGTCTATGCGGTAATATTTTTACATATTTTTACTTACCTCGAAGCCTGTTAGAAGGCTAGCACAAGCTTCAGTCAGTCCGCTTTTGGCGGACCGAACCTTCTGGACCACCGTACTCATGATGGCACGGTGCTCCTCGTCGATGGAGGCGCCCTTAAGCTTCCAGCAGATTGTCCGGCGCCTCCGGTTGGACGGAGGACGCCGGCTCAGTAGGCTTGCTCCTCTTGGCAGGAGTTCGCCTGCCGCGGTCCGGAACCGTTGATGATTCCGGCGCGGTGTCCGGCTTAAAGCCGGACTTGGAGCCCTGGGGGGTCTTGTCCCCTTTACTCCTGGAGTCCGGGAGGTCGCCTCGCGGCTCCTCCTGGACCACCTCCTCTTGCCCCGGAGCTTGTCGCGACGCCACTTCGGCGTCATCCGCAGCACAGGGGGAAGCGGGCGGAACTGAATTCACGTCCGATGAATCCAGGGAGCCGCTCGACGACTCGTCGAGCCCGTCCTTGGGCGGACTGCATGATTATATCCGACATTAGGGAAAGCTGTGCAACAAAAGGAATATCACGAGTTACTCTGGTATCCGAACACTTACGATCTCGCCGGACGCTTGGCCCTGTCCGGCCACTCCTCTTCGTCCTCGTCGGCGTCGGGGACGTAGTCCGGCGGGGGGTTCCTCTTCTTGGACCCCTGGGCTTCCCCTACTGGGGCGGCCTTCCTCTTCTCTCCTCCCCCCACTGGAGGGGGAGAGCTTTCTTCTTCCTCCTCCTCGTTTTCACAGGAGGAGTGCGTCTCGGACTCGTCGGACGACGAGTCCGACACCACCATATGCCGGAAACTCTTTTGAGTCCCCGTGGCCTTCTTCTTCTTGGCCTTCTTCTCCGGCACCACGTAAGGTGCCGGCACCAGCAGCTTCTCTAGGAGAGCAGGGGCTGGGTCTTCGGGCAAGGGAGCCGGACAGTTAATCTGTCCGGACTTCTCCCGCCAATCCTGTCAAAGGTGAGGGAGTTTAGATCCTGCATAGAGTCAAACTATGAAAAAACTTAACATCCTCTAAAGGATGGAAATATCTTACCTCGCCAGCAGGACTCTGCGAGCTGAATCCACGGTCTTCGGAGGCGGATGTGGGAGCCTCGGTGCCTTTGGTTAGCCCCCTCCAGACATCTTCGTACGTCGTGTCGAAGAGCCTGCTCAGAGTGCGGTGCTGCGCCGGGTTGAACTCCCACAAATTGAAGTCCCGTTCTTGTCACGGAAGGATCCGGGGGACGAGCATGACCTGGATTACGTTGACAAGCTTGAGCTGCTTGTTCACCAGGGACTGGATGCATTTTTGCAGTCTGGTCAACTCTTCTTCGTCGCCCCACAACAAGCTCGTCTCCTTCCAGGATGTGAACCGTGTAGGGGGTCCGGATCGGAATTCAGGGGCTGCGATCCACTTCGGATCACGTGGCTCGGTGATGTAAAACCACCCTGACTGCCACCCCTTTAAGGTCTCCACAAAGGAGCCCTCGAGCCATAGGACGTTGGCAATTTTGCCCGCCATGGCACCTCCGCACTCCGCCTGGTTGCCGCGCACCACCTTTGGCTTGACGTTGAAGGTCTTGAGCCAGAGGCCGAAATGGGGGCAAATGCAGAGGAAAGCCTCGCACATGACGATAAACGCTGAGATATTGAGGATGAAGTTCGGGGCCAGAGTGTGGAAATCTAGGCCATAGTAGAACATGAGCCCGCGGACAAATGGGTGGAGAGGAAAACCCAGTCCGTGGAGGAAGTGGGGAAGAAATATTACCCTCTCATGGGGACTTGGGGTGGGGAGAAGCTGCCCCTCCTCAGGAAGCCGGTGCGCGATGTCTTTGACAAGTATCCGGCCTTCCTTAACCTTTTGACATGGCCTTCCGTGACGGAGGAGACCATCCACTTGCCTCCCGCTCCGGACATTGTTGGAGAGGGTTGAGGTAGGAAGTGCGGGCTTGGGCGCTGGAGCTCGGGTGCGCAGAAGATGGATAGGCAAAGGAGGAAGAAGGCGTAGGTAAAAAGGTGGATCCTTATCCCCTTATATGGGCGGATGCGACTATGCGTCCCCACCAGCCTAGTAAAACTCGCTTGCCTCCCAAGCGCCGTGATAAGTGGCGCGGTTGGGTTACCCACGTCCGTATTAACGAGAATCCCGTAAACAAAGGGGACACGATCTCTGCTTTGACAAGACGTGCCAGGAAACCGCCTCGCAAAACACGCTGAGGTGGAAAGTGAAAACGATTCGAATAAAGGCTTGGCCGTAGTGTGATGTCACGCTGCGGAATACGTCAGCAGATTAGATTGTGTTAATATTATTCTCTCTATGGCAATACGTGGAAACTTATTTTGCAGAGCCGGACACTACTCTTGGTGTTTACAAACTTTTATGAAGAATTTGGAGGAGGAACCCGCCTTGCAATGCCGAAGACAATCTGCGCGCCGGACTCGTCGTCATTGAAGCCTGGTTCAGGGGCTACTGAGGGAGTCCTGGATTTGGGGGCGTTCGGGTAACCGGACTATACCTTCAGCCGAACTCCAGGACTATGAAGATACAAGATTTAAGACTCCGTGCCGTGTCCGGATGGGACTTTCCTTGGCGTGGAAGGCAAGCTTGGCAATGCAGATATTCAAGATTTCCTACCATTGTAACCGACTTTGTGTAACCCTAACCCTCTCCGGTGTCTATATAAACTGAAGGGTTTTAGTCCGTAGGACAACTTCATCATACAACAATCATACCATAGGCTAGCTTTTAGGGTTTAGCCTCCTTGATCTCGTGGTAGATCTACTCTTGTACTACCCATATCATCAATATTAATCAAGCAGGACCTAGGGTTTTACCTCCATCAAGAGGGACCGAACCTGGGTAAAACATTGTGTCCCTTGTCTCCTGTTACCATCCGGCCTAGTCGCACAGTTCGGGACCCCCTACCCGAGATCCGCCGGTTTTGACACCGACACCTATAGAGGGAATTTACCTTCACTACCCGTGTCGGGTTCTCAAGACCATGTATTTCTTCAATAGGTGGTAAATTCTTAACATCTTCAGCTTCAATACCTTTTTATTTCATAGATTTCTTTGCCTCTTGCATATCTTTAGGACTGAGAAATAGAATACCCCTTTTCTTCGGAGTTGGCTGAGGAGTTGGTTCAGGAAGTGTCCAATCATTTTCATTACTCAACATATCATTCAATAGCAATTCAGCTTGATCAACTGTTCTTTCCCTGAAAACACAATCAGCACAACTATCCAGGTGGTCTCTGGAAGCATTGGTTAGTCCATTATAAAAGATATCAAGTATTTCATTTTTCTTGAGAGGATGATCAGGCAAAGCATTAAGTAATCGGATAAGCCTCCCCCAAGCTTGTGGGAGACTCTCTTCTTCAATTTCCACAAAATTATATATTTCCTTTAAAGAAGCTTGTTTCTTATGAGCGGGGAAATATTTAGCAGAGAAGTAATAAATCATATCCTAGGGACTACGCACACAACCAGGATCGAGAGAATTAAACCATGTTTTAGCATCACCCTTTAATGAGAACGGAAATAACTTAAGGATAAAGTAATAGCGAGTTTTCTCATCATTAGTGAACAGGATGGCTATATCATTTAATTTATTAAGATGTGCCACAACAGTTTCAGATTCATAGCCATAAAAAGGATCAGATTCCACCAAAGTAATTAACTCAGGATCGATAGATAAATCATAATCCTTATTAGTAATAAAGATAGGTGAAGCAGCAAAAGCAGGGTCATATTTCATTCTAGCATTCAAAGACTTTTCTTTAAGCCTAGCTAATAATTTCTTAAGATCAGATCTATCATTGCAAGCAAGAAAGTCTCTAGCAGTTTCTTCATCTGTAACATAACCCTCAGGCAATACAGACAATTCATATCTAGGGGGAGAATCTTCATCATCGCTTTCATCAATATTATCAGTTTCAATAATTTCATTCTCTCTAACCCTAGCCAGTTGTTCATCAAGAAATTCACCTAATGGCACAGTATTATCAAGCATAGAAGTAGTTTCATCATAAGTATCATGCAAAGCAGAAGTGGCATCATCAATAACATGTGACATATCAGAATGAATAGCAGGTGTAGGTGTCGCAAGTTTACTCAAAACAGAAGGTGAATCAAGTGCAGAGCTAGATGGCAGTTCCTTACCTCCCCTCGTAGTTGAGGGAAAAATCTTGGTTCTTTGATCTTTCAAGTTCTTCATAGTGACCAGCATATATAAATCCCAAGCCACTCACAGCATAGAGCTATGCTCCCCGGGAACGGCGCCAGAAAATAGTCTTGATAACCCACAAGTATAGGGGATCGCAAAAGTTTTCGAGGGTGGAGTATTCAACCCAAATTTATTGATTCGACACAAGGGGAGCCAAAGAATATTCTCAAGTATTAGCAGTTGAGTTTTCAATTCAACCACACCTAGAAACTTAATATATGCAACAAAGTATTTAGTAGCAAAGTAATATGATAGTAGTGGTAATGGTAGCAAAACTAATATTTTTGGTTTTATAGTGATTGTAACAGTAGCAACGGAAAAGTAAATGAGCGAAGAACAATATATGAAAAGCTCGTAGGCAATGGATTAGTGATGGATAATTATGTCGGATGCGATTCCTCATGCAATAGTTATAACCTAGGGTGACACAGAACTAGCTCCAGTTCATCAATGTAATGTAGGCATGTATTCCGAATATAGTCATACGTGCTTATGGAAAAGAACTTGCATGCCATCTTTTGTCCTACCCTCCCGTGGCAGCGGGGTCCTATTGGAAGCTAAGGGATATTAAGGCCTCCTTTTAATAGAGTACTGAACCAAAGCATTAACACATAGTGAATACATGAACTCCTCAAACTACAATCATCACCGGTAATATCCCGATTATTGTCACTTCGGGGTTAACGGATCATAACACATAATAGGTGACTATAGACTTGCAAGATAGGATGAAGAATTCACATATATTCATGAAAACATGATAGGTTCAGATCTGAAATCATGGCACTCGGGCCCTAGTGACAAGCATTAAGCATAGCAAAGTCATAGCAACATCAATCTCAGAACATAGTGGATCGGCGGCTCT
>NC_053026.1:527435137-527447736 GCF_003073215.2 Triticum urartu
CCCTTCTTCTTCCCTTTGCCCTTTTTCTTGAAACTGGTGGTCTTATTGACCATCAACACTTGATGCTCCTTCTTGATTTCTACCTCCGAGCTTTTAGCATCGCGAAGAGCTCGGGAATAGTCTTATTCATCCCTTGCATATTATAGTTCATCACGAAGCTTTTGTAGCTTGGTGGCAGTGATTGAAGAACTCTGTCAATGACACTATCAACAGGAAGATTAACTCCCAGTTGAGTCAAGTGATTATGATACCCAGACATTTTGAGTATATGTTCACTGACAGAACTATTCTCCTCCATCTTGCAGCTATAGAACTTATTGGAGACTTCATATCTCTCAATCCGGGCATTTGCTTGAAATATTAACTTCAACTCCTGGAACATCTCATATGCTCCATGACGTTCAAAACGTCGTTGAAGACCCGGTTCTAAGCCGTAAAGCATGGCACACTGAACTATCGAGTAGTCATCAGCTTTGCTCTGCCAGACGTTCATAACATCTGGTGTTGCTCCTGCAGCAGGCTTGGCACTTAGCGGTGCTTCCAGGACGTAATTCTTCTGTGCAGCAATGAGGATAATCCTCAAGTTACGGACCCAGTCCGTGTAATTGCTACCATCATCTTTCAACTTTGCTTTCTCAAGGAACGCATTAAAATTCAACGGAACAACAGCAGGCCATCTATCTACAATCAACATGACAAGCAAGATACTATCAGGTACTAAGTTCATGATAAATTTAAGTTCAATTAATCATATTACTTAAGAACTCCCACTTAGATAGACATCCCTCTAATCCTCTAAGTGATCACGTGATCCATATCAACTAAACCATGTCCGATCATCACGTGAGATGGAGTAGTTTTCAATGGTGAACATCACTATGTTGATCATATCTACTATATGATTCACGCTCGACCTTTCGGTCTCCGTGTTCCGAGGCCATATCTGCATATGCTAGGCTCGTCAAGTTTAACCTGAGTATTCTGCGTGTGCAAAAACTGGCTTGCACCCGTTGTAGATGGACGTAGAGCTTATCACACCCGATCATCACGTGGTGTCTGGGCACGACGAACTTTGGCAACGGTGCATACTTAGGGAGAACACTTTTATCTTGAAATTTAGTGAGAGATCATCTTATAATACTACCGTCAATCAAAGCAAGATAAGATGCATAAAAGATAAACATCACATGCAATCAATATAAGTGATATGATATGGCCATCATCATCTTGTGCTTATGATCTCCATCTCCGAAGCACCGTCATGATCACCATCGTCACCGGCGTGACACCTTGATCACCATCATAGCATCGTTGTCGTCTCACCAATCTTATGCTTCTACGACTATCGCTACCGCTTAGTGATAAAGTAAAGCATGACAGCGCAATTGCATTGCATACAATAAAGCGACAACCATATGGCTCCTGCCAGTTGCTGATAACTCGGTTACAAAACATGGTCATCTCATACAATAAAATTTAGCATCATGTCTTGACCATATCACATCACAACATGCCCTGCAAAAACAAGTTAGACGTCCTCTACTTTGTTGTTGTCAGACGTAAATTACGTGGCTCGTGGCTACGGGCTTAGCAAGAACCACATTACCTACGCATCAAAACCACAACGATAGTTTGTCAAGTTGGTGTTGTTTTAACCTTCGCAAGGACGGGGCGTAGCCACACTCGGTTCAACTAAAGTTGGAGAAACTGACACCCGCCAGCCACCTGTGTGCAAAGCACGTCGGTAGAACCAGTCTCGCGTAAGCGTACGCGTAATGTCGGTCCGGGCCGCTTCATCCAACAATACCGCCGAACCAAAGTATGACATGCTGGTAAGCAGTATGACTTATATCGCCCACAACTCACTTGTGTTCTACTCGTGCATATGACATCTACGCATAAAACCGGATGCCACTGTTGGGGAACGTAGTAATTTCAAATTTCCTACGCACACGCAAGATCATGGTGATGCATAGCAACGAGAGGGGAGAGTGTTGTCTACGTACCCTCGTAGACCGTTCGCGGAAGCGTTATATCAACGCGGTTGATGTAGTCGTACGTCTTCACGTCCGACCGATCCAAGTACCGAAAGCACGGCACCTCCGAGTTCTGCACACGTTCGGCTCGGTGACGTCCTCGCCTTCTCGATCCAGCAAGAGGGGCGAAGTAGTAGATGAGTTCCGGCAGCACGACGGCGTGGTGACGGTGTTGGTGAAGAACAATCTCCGCAGGGCTTCGCCTAAGCACTACGAAAACTATGACGGAGGATAAACTAGAGGGGACGGGGTTGCCGGCACACGGCTTGGTGTTTCTTGATGTGTCTTGGGTGCTAGCCCTACCCCTCTATTTATATGTTGAGCCTTGGGGTCGAAACTTGGAGTAAAAGCCTCCACAAAGTCGGTTTCACCCGAAAGGCAAGAGTCCTTCTCGGACTCCAGGGCCAGACGCCAGGGTTCCCGGCGTCTGGACCCAGACGCCAGGGACCCTGGCGTCTGGCCCCTGGACTCCGCAAAACTTCCTTTTGCGCTTTCCAAAAACCTTGTGGGCTTTCCCCTTTGGCCCAAATAAAGTGTTCTCGTACCCAAACATTTCGGGAAACATCCGGAGACCCTTCCGGTGACCAAACACTATTATCCCATATATTCAAACTTTTATCTCCGGACATTTCCGGAGTTCCTCGTCATGTTTGAATCTCATCCCGGAACCCGAACAACATTCGGTCACCACATACATAACTCATATAAGTACTATATCGTCACGAACGTTAAGCGTGCGGACCCTACGGTTCGAGAACTATGTAGACATGACCGAGACACCTCTCGGGTCATAACCAATAGCGGGACTGGATGCCCATATTGGCTCCTACATATTCTACGAAGATCT
Organism: Triticum urartu; assembly: GCF_003073215.2. Classification (NCBI taxonomy): domain Eukaryota; kingdom Viridiplantae; phylum Streptophyta; class Magnoliopsida; order Poales; family Poaceae; genus Triticum; species Triticum urartu. The sequence goes on from NC_053026.1 coordinate 527,438,021, forward strand.
TTATCGGTCAGACCGCATAACAACATACGTTGTTCCCTTTGTCATCGGTATGTTACTTGCCCGAGATTCGATCGTCGGTATCTCAATACCTAGTTCAATCTCGTTACTGGCAAGTCTCTTTACTCATTCTGTAATACATCATCCCGCAACTAACTCATTAGTTTCAATGCTTGCAAGGCTTATAGTGATGTGCATTACCGAGTGTGCCCAGAGATACCTCTCCGACAATCGGAGTGACAAATCCTAATCTCGAAATACGCCAACCCAACAAGTACCTTTGGAGACACCTATAGAGCACCTTTATAATCACCGAGTTATGTTGTGGCGATTGGTAGCACACAAAGTGTTCCTCCGGTAAACGGGAGTTGCATAATCTCATAGTCACAGGAACATGTATAAGTCATGAGAAAGCAATAGCAGAATACTAAATGATCGAGTGCTAAGCAAACGGAATGGGTCAAGTCAATCACATCATTCTCCTAATGATGTGATCCCGTTAATCAAATGACAACTCATGTCAATGGCTAGGAAACATAACCATCTTTGATCAACGAGCTAGTCAAGTAGAGGCATACTAGTGACACTCTGTTTGTCTATGTATTCACACAAGTATTATGTTTCCGGTTAATACAATTCTAGCATGAATAATAAACATTTATCATGAATAAGGAAATAAATAATAACTTTATTATTGCCTCTAGGACGACGACCCAGGTAACCTTATCTTCCTTACACTCGCACCCCAATGTCCTCCTACTCCCACATCGGCGCACTCCATCGTTGTCCTATCACATGGCGCCTCTCTCCGCGCCTCCCCATCCCACCAAAGCACCCCTCTGATAAACCATGCCCAGCTACAGAAATTTGAAGTTGTTATCTTTCATGTAAATGTGTAAAGAGACAAAATGATGAGGTGTCTAGGTCTTCAATTCTTGGAACGGTCCAATATATTCACTGGAGTAATCCCCCATTGCACAACCACCTTTACTGAACAATTGACTTGCTAACCATTGTATTCTTCAGAGTACAAGGGGAGTTATTTGGTAGCTTTATTTGGCATTGAGAAGAAACTGGGAAATATAGGTGATGGATTTTTTGCTAAGTAGCTTGCCCATCTGAATCATATGCATTCCCTCTTTGATTCATTCTATCAAGAATAAAAGTATGCACGATGCTAATTGATATAATCGGAAGATTTTTCTTTGTGCTCACATGGTCTAATTAGAATTGTATTTCCACCTCGACTGGATTATCATGATATAGTCAGCGATGTCATGTTGTCATGACTGTCGGAGGAGAAAACTTATATGAGGGTGTCAAGGAGATCAATCGTATTTCTTTACGCCTTAAGGTAATCTTCTCCCTTTATATATATATATATTGGTATGAAAACAGAATCGAACGTCATGATGGTCCGACCTCCTCCACCCTCATACTCGTACGCACACGTTAACTTGTCCCGAGAAAATGGAGATCTCCTCCCTCATTTTCTTGCATGAAAAAAAGGAAAAGGAAAAGAAATTAGCGCATGTACACACGTCCCACGTCCCACTCCCCTTCCCCAGACCTCTCGTTCCTGATCCCGTGCCTCTCCATGGAGGATTCGCTGCCGCCGCCACCGCTGCCGCTCTCCTCACGTACGGCGACTCGAACGGCACATAGGGAAGCCAAAAGATCGGAGCAGTAGGATCGCGGCCGCCGCCCTTCTCCCACCCACGGCGACCTCGACGGCAGCACGGCACATCCAAAAGATTGGACTGGTGGGTGCATGCCCTTGACATCTCATCTCCCCTTCATCGTGTCCAGGAGGAGCATGATCCGGGTGGGCGACCAGCAGGAGCCGTCGGTCGTGGCAGCGATGGACGACGACCCAGGTAACCTTATCTTCCTTACACTCGCACCCCATTCCTCCTACTCCCACATCGGCGCACTCCATCGTTGTCCTATCACATGGCGCCTCTCTCCGCGCCTCCCCATCCCACCAAAGCACCCCTCTGATAAACCATGCCCAGCTACAGAAATTTGAAGTTGTTATCTTTCATGTAAATGTGTAAAGAGACAAAATGATGAGGTGTCTAGGTCTTCAATTCTTGGAACGGTCCAATATATTCACTGGAGTAATCCCCCATTGCACAACCACCTTTACTGAACAATTGACTTGCTAACCATTGTATTCTTCAGAGTACAAGGGGAGTTATTTGGTAGCTTTATTTGGCATTGAGAAGAAACTGGGAAATATAGGTGATGGATTTTTTGCTAAGTAGCTTGCCCATCTGAATCATATGCATTCCCTCTTTGATTCATTCTATCAAGAATAAAAGTATGCACGATGCTAATTGATATAATCGGAAGATTTTTCTTTGTGCTCACATGGTCTAATTAGAATTGTATTTCCACCTCGACTGGATTATCATGATATAGTCAGCGATGTCATGTTGTCATGACTGTCGGAGGAGAAAACTTATATGAGGGTGTCAAGGAGATCAATCGTATTTCTTTACGCCTTAAGGTAATCTTCTCCCTTTATATATATATATATTGGTATGAAAACAGAATCGAACGTCATGATGGTCCGACCTCCTCCACCCTCATACTCGTACGCACACGTTAACTTGTCCCGAGAAAATGGAGATCTCCTCCCTCATTTTCTTGCATGAAAAAAAGGAAAAGGAAAAGAAATTAGCGCATGTACACACGTCCCACGTCCCACTCCCCTTCCCCAGACCTCTCGTTCCTGATCCCGTGCCTCTCCATGGAGGATTCGCTGCCGCCGCCACCGCTGCCGCTCTCCTCCCACGTACGGCGACCTCTCGAACGGCAGCATAGGGAAGCCAAAAGATCGGAGCAGTAGGATCGCGGCCGCCGCCCTTCTCCCACCCACGGCGACCTCGACGGCAGCACGGCACATCCAAAAGATTGGACTGGTGGGTGCATGCCCTTGACATCTCATCTCCCCTTCATCGTGTCCAGGAGGAGCATGATCCGGGTGGGCGACCAGCAGGAGCCGTCGTGTCGTCGGCAGCGATGGATGACGGCAGGTAACCTTATCTTCCTTACACTCGCACTCTCCAGTATGAGGCTACTCCCACACCGGCGCACCCATCGTTGTCCTCTCCCATGGCGCCTCTCCCCCGCCTCTCCATCCCACCAAAGCACCCCTATGCTGAAACCATGCCCAGCTGCAGAAATTGATTGTTATCTTTCATGTAAATGTTAAAGAGACAAAATGATAGGTGTCTTGGTCTTCAGATTCTAGGTACAGGTCCAATATATTCACTGAGTAATCCCATTGCACAACCACCTTACTGAAAATTGACTTGCTAACATTGTTACTATTGAGTCAAGGGAAGATTTGGTAGCTGTCGGTGTCAAAACCGGCGGATCTCGGGTAGGGGGTCCCGAACTGTGCGTCTAGGCCGGATGGTAACAGGAGACAGGGGACACTTTGTTTTACCCAGGTTCGGGCCCTCTCGATGGAGGTAAACCCTACTCCTGCTTGATTAATATTGATGATATGGGTAGTACAAGAGTAGATCTACCACGAGATCAAGGAGGCTAAACCCTAGAAGCTAGCCTATGGTATGATTGTTGTGTATGGAGTTGATTCTGTCCTACGGACTACAACCCTCCGGTTTATATAGACACCGGATAGGGTTAGGGTTACACAGAGTCGGTTACAATGGTAGGAGATCTTGAATATCCGCATCGCCAAGCTTGCCTTCCACGCCAAGGAAAGTCCCATCCGGACACGGGACGAAGTCTTCAATCTTGTATCTTCATAGTCCAGGAGTCCGGCTGAAGGTATAGTCCGGCTACCCGAACACCCCCTAATCCAGGACTCCCTCAGTAGCCCCTGAACCAGGCTTCAATGACGACGAGTCCGGCGCGCAAATTGTCTTCGGCATTGCAAGGCGGGTTCCTCCTCCAAGTCCTTCATAGAAGATTGTAATCACCAAGAGTAGTGTCCGGCTCTGTAAAATAAGTTTCCACATATTGCCATAGAGAGAATAATATTAACACAAATCAAATCTGCTGACGTATTCTGCAGTGCGCCATCACACTACAGCCAAGTCCTTTACTCGAATCGTTTTTACTTTTCCACCTCAGCATGTTTTGCGAGGCGGTTTCCTTGGCACGTCTTGTCAAAGCAGAGATCGTGTACCCTTTTTACGGGATTCTCATCAATACGGACGTGGGTAACCCAACCGCGCCATTTATCACGGCGCTCGGGAGGCAAGCGAGTTTATTAGGCAGGTGGGGACGCATAACCGCATCCGCCTATATAAGGGGATAAGGATCCACCCTATTTACCTACGCCTTCTTCCTCCCTTGCCTACCCATCTCTCGCGCACCCGAGCTCCAGCGCCCAAGCCCGCACTTCCCACCTCAACCTTCTCCAGCAATGTCCGGAGCGGGAGGCAAATGGATGGTCTCCACCGTTACGGAGGGCAAAATCAAGAAGCTAAGGAAGGCCGGGTATCTGTCCAAGGACATCGCGCGCTTCCCGAGGAGGGGCAGCTTCATCCCCACCCCAAGGCCCCATGAGAGGGTGGTATTTCTCCTCCACTTCCTCCGCGGACTGGGTTTTCCACTCCACCCATTTGTCCGGGGGCTCATGTTCTACTACGGCCTGGATTTCCACGATCTGGCTCCGAACTTCATCCTCAACATCTCGGCGTTTATCATCGTGTGCGAGGCCTTTTCTCCGCGTCCGCCCCCATTTCGGCCTCTGGCTCAAGACTTTCAACGTCAAGCCCAAGGTGGTGAGCGGCAGCCAGGCGGAGTGCGGAGGCGCCATGGCGGGCAAGATGGCCAATCCTATGGTTCGAGGGCTCTTTCGTGGAGACCCTAAAGGGATGGCAATCCGGGTGGTTTTACATCACCGAGCCACGCGATCCGGAATGGACCGCGGCCCCCGAGTTCCGATCCGGACCCCCCATGCGGCTTGTGTCCTGGAAAGAGACGGGCCTGTCGTGGGGTGACAAAAAAGAGGTGACCGGATTGCAAACATGCATCCAGTCCCTGGTGAACAAGCCAGTCCGGCTAGTTAATATAATCCAGGTTATGCTCGTCCGCCGGATCCTCCGTGCCAACAACGGGATTTCAATCTGTGGGAGTTCGACCCGGCGCAGCATCAAACCCTCAGCAGGCTCTTTGACACAACGTACGAGGATGCCTGGAAGATGCTATTCAAGGGCGCCGAGGCTCCCGCATCCGCCTCCGAGGACCGCGGATACAGCTCGCAGCGTCACGCTAGCAAGGTATGCCATCTACACCTTTTACAGGATGTTGAGCTTTTTTCATAGATTGACTCTGTGCGGGATCTAAACTCCCTTACCTTTGACAGGCTTGGCGAGCGGTAGCCGAACCAATTAACTGTCCGGCTCCGCTGCCCGAAGACCCAGCCCCAGCTCTACTAGTGAAGCTGCTGGCTCCGGCACCTTATGTGGTGCCGGAAAAGAAGGCCAAGAAGAAGAAGACCACGGGGACCCGGAGGAGTACCCGTAACGTGGTGCTGTCGGACTCGTCATCTGACGAGTCCGAGATGCCCTCTTCCCGTGAAAACAAGGAGGAGGAAGAAGAAACCCCTCCCCCTCTAGTGGGGGAAGGAAAGAAAAGGAAGGCCGCCCCAGAGGGGGGGGCGAAGGGTCCAAGAAGAGGAAAACCCCTCCGCCGGACTATGCCCCCGACACCGACGAGGGCGAAGAGGAGTGGCCGGACAGGGCCAGGCGTCCGGCGAAATCGTAAGTGTTCAGATACCAGTGTAACTCATGATATTTCTTTTGTTGCACAGCTTTCCCTAATCATCGAATATAATCATGCAGCCCGCCCCGGGCCGAACTCAACGAGTCGTCGAGCGGCTCCCTGGATTCATCGGACGTGAACTCAGTTCCGCCGCTGTCTCCCCCCGCACTGGATGACGCCGAAGTGGCGTCGCAACAAGCTCCGGGGCAGGAGGAGGTGGTCCTGGAGGAGCCGCAAGGCGACCTCCCGGACTCCAGGAGTGAAGGGGACAAGACCCCCCAGGGCTCCAAGTCCGGCTTTAAGCCGGACACCGTGCCGGAATCTTCAACAATTCCGGACCGCGGCAGGCGAACTCCTTCCAAGAGGAGCAAGCCTTCTAAGCCGGCAGCCTCCGTCCAACCGGAGGCGCCGGACAATCTGCTGGAGGTGCTTGAAGGCGCCTCCATCGACGAGGAGCACCGTACTATTATGAGTACGGTGATCCAGAAGGTTCAGTCCGCCAAGAGCGGACTGACTGAAGCTTGCGCTAGCCTTCTAACAGGCTTCGAGGTAAGTAAAAATATGTAAAAATATTACCGCATAGACAGTAGCCCCTGATGCTCTGTTTGGCATTCGGAAAGAAAAGCCGAATAGAGGATCTATTAAATTTCGCAGGAGTCTAACATAAAGAGTCAATATGCGTATGCAGGCTTCGCTGCTAGCCACCGCCGCACTGACTGCGGAGGTGGGTACCTGAAGCAGGGGCTCGAGCGGTCCGAGCAAGAGCTCGGCCTTGCCAAGCGGCAGCTCGAGGAGAAAGAAGGTAAGAAATACCTTATAAAAAGTGCCTATAGAGAGGCGTGATTGCAAAAAATAACAGGATTGTACTGCTTATTGTAGGGGCCACGACTGAGGTGGCGACCCTCAAGCAGGCGCTGTCGAGGCCGAAAAGAAAACGGCCGCGGAGCGCACCGAGCGAGAGAAACTTGGGGCTCAGGTCGGCGAGGTGCAGCAAGAGCTTCAGGCTCTCATGAAAAAACATGAGAGTTTGGAGCTTGAGTCAAAGACCCAAGCGTCCGAGCTCGCGACGGCCCTTGAGACTGCCAAGTCTGCCAAGGCCGAAGCCCAAAAGGCCCTCACGAGAGTTGGAGGATATGAAGAAGATAGCAGCGGGTAAGGCATTCTTTATGCAAAGCAGAAATATAAAAGTAAACTACTTGTTACTTACCCGAATCCGGAGTTCTCCAGGGGCATTCGCAGATCTTCCCCGCAGCGTATCCGATGCCGCCGCATTCTACCGAGCTGAAGAGGGCAGCTCGACGGAGAAGGTGTTCTGGTCTCAGTATGCTGAGGCCGGACACCCTGTGCCCTTGAGCGACCAGCTGAAACAGCTGGTCGACTCCACAAGGCGGCCGAACAGGCCATGAAGGGCTTCATAGTTCGGCTGTGGCCCGGAGAGGCCCTGCCTGGGAGCTACTTCAGGCTGGTGCGGCGGCTGGTGGAGGCCTGTCCAAGGCTCGAGGTCATCAAGCGCTCCGTCTGCATCGAAGGTGCCCGTAGGGCCCTTGCCCGTGTAAAGGTGCACTGGGGTAAGCTGACGGTGAGAAGCTTGTGAAGGACGGGCCGCCGCCGGGGAAGGAGCATCGCAAGCCGAGAACTATTACAAGGATGTTCTTGTGGGTGCCTGCCTTGTGGCGGATGAATGTACCAAGGATGTAATTTTTGAATAAACTCGCTCGTTTTTATCCTGTGCGCTGAAAACTTGTTCATAGGCGCTTAAGCAATGCTTGTTGAATTTAAAATATTATTTTCTGTGTGGCCGTTTATCAAAAAATTGAGAGATGGCCAGTCGTCGGCTTCTGCCCCCATGCCACTAGTGCTGGGGTGTTCGGGATAAACCTGAGCGCTCTTTTTCCCATAGTTGGGTCCTTCGAGGGAGGCGCTCAGCACAACGAACCAGGCAATCGGACTATAATGCTTGAACACTCTCACTTAGCCATAGAACTTTATAATTTTAAATTTCGGCGAAGCCCCTAGTTCGGAAGACCGAGTTCGGGGCGCTATCCACGCCTTGGCTGGGGTTATCCAGCTCCTCGCTCGAAGCGGCATAAGCTTTAGGGACTCGAAAAACCTCTCGAACAGCGACCGGTCTCTCGCCTCATCATGACAGTCAGTTTTAGCTTTCTCCACTGAGGTGCTTAACCCAGCTCAACCGGGGCACAATCGCAGTGGTTCTCCTAGTGCTACCTTAGCCGATATAGCGGAACGTAAGGCACCAAAACATAGGAGCCGGGCAAACCCAACTATTGACCCAAATCATGATTCGGAGCCGATGCATATAGTGCTATAAGTTCGGGGTGCCGCACTTGTGAAAGTGTACGGACTTCTCACACCATATTAAAGGGTACTGAAGCCCCTGGCGTACTTGCCGTACCATAGTGTACGGGTGCAACATGTCATTAATGAACATATATATAAAGAGTAATGCAAAAAATAGACAAAAAGCTTAAGCATTGTTTATGGAGAGGCTATGTTTATCAAAGCCGAACGATACAAATAGTGCGGTAAGCAAAAGATATTGGACTATTCAGTATGTCCTGACCAGGGGCAGGCCGCGGAATTGTATTTAAAACAGGTATACCGCTCGTAACAGAGACCACCTGGGAGATTCCATAATGCGGCATGGCTTGTCTGCCTCCCTGGATCTTGCATCGTTTGTGCGGCGATCGAATTGCCGAACAGGTCGTCCGAAGTATGGAGTCCTGAAAGTAAGAAAAGAAAAAGAATCTGGCAGCCCCTGGTACATTTTACGCCGTATTTTAGGCGTGCCGTTATTGTGCCCCTTCCCCTGTGCCCATGGTATTTCAAGGGCGTAGTTATGTACGCGAGGTACTGGTTTCGCTAGGTCGTGAAAGCTGGGGTTGGGGCCGCATTGCTACGCTTGCTCAGAATGTGCCAGGCGGTCCTGCTGTAGGTTACTTGGGGCGCGCTTGGCAGTGTCTGGCTTTTTAATGGCCGGACTGGGGAATTGCCTAAGGAGGCTACTTTGTACCTCTGCTGCGAGAGCCACCGTATGCTCCTCCGTACGGAGGGAGCATTCGGTGTTTCCGTTGACCGTAATTACTCCTCGAGGGCCTGGCATCTTGAGCTTGAGATATGCGTAGTGCGGCACCGCATTGAACTTTGCGAATGCGGTTCGTCCGAGCAGGGCGTGATAGCCACTGCGAAACGGGACTATATCGAAGATTAACTCTTCGCTTCGGAAATTATCCGGGGATCCGAAGACCACGTCAAGTGTTACTGAGCCTGTACAGTTGGCTTCTACACCTGGTATGACGCCTTTAAAGGTCGTTCTTGTGGGTTTGATCCTTGAGGGATCTATGCCCATTTTCCGCACTGTGTCCTGATAAAGCAGGTTCAGGCTACTGCCGCCGTCCATGAGGACTCTTGTGAGATGAAATCCGTCGATGATTGGGTCGAGAACCAATGCGGCGAAGCCGCCATGACGGATGCTAGTGGGATGGTCCCTTCGATCAAAAGTGATCGGGCAGGAGGACCATGGGTTGAACTTTGGGGCGACTGGCTCCATCGCGTATACGTCCCGTAGCGCACGCTTCCGCTCCCGCTTGGGAATGTGGGTTGCGTATATCATGTTCACCGTCCGCACTTGTGGGGGAAAGCCCTTCTGTCCATTGTTGTTCGGCGGCTTGGGCTCCTCGTCGTCGCTGTGCAGCCCCTTGTCTCTGTTTTCGGCCCTTAACTTGCCTGCCTGCTTGAACACCCAACAATCCCTGTTAGTGTGATTGGCTGGCTTTTCGGGGGTGCCATGTATCTGGCACAAGCGATCGAGTATTCGGTCCAAACTGGACGGGCCCTGAGTATTCTTTTTGAATGGCTTTTTCCGCTGACCGGATTTATAGCCTTTGAATCCGGCATTGACTGCCGTGTCTTCATTGCTGTCGCTGTTAACGCGACGTTTTTGTTTTGTTCAT
>NC_053026.1:527448736-527501787 GCF_003073215.2 Triticum urartu
CCCCTTTTCCTGGTTATTGCGATCATATGATGGAGTCCAGGAGCCAGAGGATCCCGAGGATGTTTCTACGTGGAGTTCGGCTTCGAGGAGTAGTTAGGAGGTCCCAGGCAGGAGGCCTCGCCTTTTCGATCATTGCTACTTTGTGCTAGCCTTATTAGGCAAACCAGTTTAACTTATGTTCCGACTCAGATATTGTTGATTGTGAGCGGATAACAATTTCACACAGGAAACAGCTATGACCATGATTACGCCAAGCTATTTAGGTGAGACTATAGAATACTCAAGCTTGTATTATTTTTAATTTGTGTCTAGAGTTGTGTTGTGACATCTTCCCGTGAGTCCTTGATCTTGATCGTACACATTTGCGTGTATGATTAGTGTACGGTCAAATTGGGGGCGTCACAACTATAATCACTTGAATCAAGTGGGAGTTAATCTTCCATATAAGATAGTGATTGACAGAGTTCTCTAGTCACTATCACCAAGTTACTAGAACTTCGTGATGAACTATAATATGCAAGGGATAACGGAAACGATTCCCAAGCTCTTCGCAATGCTGAAATTGGCGAAGGTAGAAATCAAGAAAAAGCATCAAATGTTGATGGTTGAAAAAACCACTGGTTTCAAGTAAAAGGGCAAGGGAAATAAAGGGAACTTGAAGAAGAATGGCAAGCAAGTTGCCACTCCCATGAAGAAGTCCAAAGCTAGACCTAAGCTTGAAACTGAGTGCTTCCACTACAAAGGGAATGATCACTGGAAGCGGAACTACCCCAAATACTTGGCGGATAAGAAGGATGGAAAAGTGAACAAAACTATATTTGATATACATGTTATTGATGTGTACTTTACTGGTGTGCATAGTAACCGAGGGTATTTGATACTGGTTTAGTTGCTATGATTAGTAACTTGAAACAGGAGTTACAAAATGAACAGAAACTAGTTGAGGGCGAGGTGACGATGTGTGTTGGAAGTGATTCCAAGGTTGATAAGATCACCATCGCACACTCCCTTTACCTTCGGGATTAGTGTTGAACCTAAAATAAATGTTATTTGGTGTTTGCGTTGAGCATAATATGATTGGATCATGTTTATTGCAATACGGTTATTCATTTAAGTCAAAGAATAATTGTTATTCTGTTTACATGAATCCAACCTTCTATGGTCATACACTCATGGTGAATGGTTTATTGAATCTCGATCGTAGTGATACACATATTCATAATCTAGACCAATTCCATAGAAAAGAGCTTCGTTGAAGGGATGTGAATGCTGCTTACCTAGCCTCCCTGGCAACTATTTGAGGACTCTATTTTATTTAAAAGCTTTCAGATCTAAGTATTTTATTAAAACAGCAAGCAAAATGAAAATAAAATTACATTCTAAGAATAGCACAACTCATGTGAAGAATCAAAAACTTAGGCTCAACCGATACTAACCGGTAATTGTTGAAGAGGAAAGGTGGGATGCCTATCTGGGCATCCCCAAGCTTAGATGCTTGAGACTTCTTGAAATATTATCTTGGGGTGCCTTGGGCATCCCCAAGCTTCAGATTTGTGTCTCCTTAATTCTTCTCATATCACGGTTTTCCTAAATCTCAAAAGCTTCATCCACACAAAACTCAACAAGAACTCGTGAGATAAGTTAATATAAACCAATGCAAAAACCTTATCATTCTCTACTGTAGCAAATCACTAAAATATTATTCAACATTGCACACTAAATGCCTCTGCATATTTAATACCCCTATCCTCAAATAGAATCATTGAACAAGCAAACATATGCAAAGAATGCAAACATAATAGCAATCTTCCAAAAAAGTACAGTCTGTAAAGAATGCAAGAGTATCAATACTTCCCTAACTCCAAAAGTTATGAAAATTTGCCACACTGTAGAAAATTTAGCATAGCTCATTTTGAAAAAAGTTTCAACATTTTATCACATCCTAACTTTTCTAGGGAATTTTTGCAACATCGATAAACTTTCTGTTTTGAAACAGAAACTCATATACTTGCAAGATAAGCATGGCAAAGGCTATACTTGACGTTTTTATTGAAATAAAAGATGCAAAACATTATTCTAAATAACAGCATGCAAATCCTAACAAAATAAATTGACGCTCCAAGCAAAACACATATCATATGATGAATGAAAACATAGCTCTAAGTGAGGTTACCGATAATGTTGGAGACGAAAGAGGGGATGCCTTTCGGTGCATCCCCAAGCTTAGTTGCTTGGATATTCCTTGAATATTACCTTGGGGTGCCTTGAGCATTGATACATCTGCAACATATCTATAATTTTTGATTGTTCCATGCTATTATATTATCAACCTTGGATGTTTTATATGCATTTATATGCTATTTTATACGATTTTTGGGACTAACCTATTAACCTAGAGCCCAGTGCCAGTTTCTGTTTTTTCCTTGATTTTGAGTTTTTACAGAAAAGGAATACCAAATGGAGTCCAATTGACGTGCCAATTTTTGACGATTTTTTATGGACCAAAAGAAGACCCTGGGGTAAAAGAGTTGGGCAAAAAGAGTCCCGGGCCGTCCACGAGGGTGGGGGGCGCGCCCACCCCCCAGGCGCGTGGGTCTACCTCGTGGATGACTCGGGCACCTTCTTGATGTGAGACTGACGTCAAAACTTCCTATAAATACAGAAACCTCCAGAAAATAACCTAGATCGGGAGTTCCGCCGCCAGATGCCTCCGTAGCCACCGAAAACCAATCTAGACCCGTTCCGGCGCCCTGCCGGAGGGGGGAATCCCTCTTCGGTGGCCATATTCATCATCCCGGCGCTCTCCATGATGATGAGGGAGTAGTCCACCCTCGGGGCTGAGGGTATGTACCAGTAGCTATGTGTTCGATCTCTCTCTCTCTCTCTCTCTCGTGTTCTTGAGGTGGTACGATCTTGATGTATCGCGAGCTTTGCTATTATAGTTGGATCTTATGATGTTTCTACCCCTCTACTCTCTTGTAATGGATTGAGTTTTCCCTTTGAAGTTATCTTATCGGATTGAGTCTTTAAGGATTTGAGAACACTTGATGTATGTCTTGCATGTGCTTATCTGTGGTGACAATGGGATATCATGTGATCCACTTGATGTATGTTTTGGTGATCAACTTGCGAGTTCCGTGACCTCGTGAACTTATGCATAGGGGTTGGCACACGTTTTTGTCTTGACTCTCCGGTAGAAACTTTGGGGCACTCTTTGAAGTTCATTGTGTTGGTTGAATAGATGAATCTGAGATTGTGTGATGCATATCGTATAATCATACCCATGGATACTTGAGGTGACATTGGAGTATCTAGGTGACATTAGGGTTTTGGTTGATTCGTGTCTTAAGGTGTTATTCTAGTACGAACTCTATGATAGATCGAACGGAAAGAACAGCTTTGTATTATTTTACTACGGACTCTTGAATAGATCGATCAGAAAGAATAACTTTGAGGTGGTTTCATACCCTACAATAATATCTTCGTTTGTTCTCCGCTATTAGTGACTTTGGAGTGACTCTTTTTTGCATGTTGAGGGATAGTTATATGATCCAATTATGTTATTATTGTTGAGAGAACTTGCACTAGTGAAAGTATGAACCATATGCCTTGTTTCCTAGCTTTGCAATACCGTTTACTCTCACTTTTATCATTAGTTACCTTGCTGTTTTTATATTTTCAGATTACAAAAACCTATATCTACCATCCATATTGCACTTGTATCACCATCTCTTCGCCGAACTAGTGCACCTATACAATTCACCATTGTATTGGGTGTGTTGGTAACACAAGAGACTCTTTGTTATTTGGTTGCAGGGTTGCTTGAGAGAGACCATCTTCATCCCACGCCTCCCATGGATTGATAAACCTTAGGTCATCCACTTGAGGGAAATTTGCTACTGTCCTACAAACCTCTGCACTTGGAGGCCCAACAACGTCTACAAGAAGAAGGTTGTGTAGTAGAGATCAAGCTCTTTTCTGGTGCTATTGCCGAGGAGGTTAGTGCTTGAAGGTATATCTTTAGATCTTGCAATAGAAACTTTTAGTTTCTTGTTTTATCACTAGTTTAGTCTATGAAAGAAAATTACAAAAAAATGGAATTGAGGGTACCTCATATGCTTCATATTTTTAATGTCTTTCATGAAAATAAGGATTCCGATAATTGTGCCAAAGTGTTAGAAGAAGAATGCATTAGAATGTTTGGCACTAAATATTTGAATCATGAGCATGATTGCAATGTTGTTAGTATAAATTCCTTGAATATCCATGGTACTAATGGTGATTGCACTAGTCATGATGAAAATGTCTCTTATAAGCATGTCAACTTTTGTGGAATATATAGAGCTTGCAAGCACACACCAAATAGGGAAGATAGATTTTGCAAGACGATAAGTATTTGGAAACTAAATGGTTGCAAGAAAGGCTAGATGATTGTGCTGAAAGATTCAATATTTATCGCCATCCTTGTGAACTTTGCAATGAACATGGTCATTTAAAGATCCAATGCTATTTGTTTCATGATCAAATCGTGTCCAAAAATTGTGATAACTTGATTACCCTTGAGCATAATAAAGAGCTTAGTCTTCTTTTGGGGTATGAAGAAATGAAACATATAACTGAGGGTATTCCAAAATTTAATCTTGATAGATTTCTTGATTTTGATCTAGAAGAAATTTTTATGTATTGTGCGGTGAATTGCATTGAAAATCCTTATATTGCCAATTATATAAATTCAAGAAAACAAATAGCAGATGAAGAGAATACTAATTAAAGGGAAGAGACTTCCCAATATTCTCCTATTATTTCTTATGATAAATCAGGGAACGATGAGGAGCCTTCTATTCAACCAATCTCGTTAATAAGGATCTCCAAAAAGAGGGATAAACCCATACTTAATGTGAAGAAGAAAAAGAAAAGACAGAGAAGTAAAGGTAAAGAGGTATCCCTCCCAAATGATGTTGCTCCTATTACTCATTGTGATGATGATAATTGTTATACTATTGGTGCTATCCATACTATCAATGATGAGAGTGATTATGCTTATCATATGAAAAGGCACAAGCTTGGGGATGCTATGTTTGATGAGAATGACATGTTTGAGAATGTATTTGCTGCAATTAATGTTTGTCCCAAGCTTGGGGATGCTACGTTTGATGAAGATGATATTTTTAGTCTCCTAAGTTTTGATGAGCAAATTTATTATGATGATAGCATGGCTCCTATGTATGATGGTTATATTGATGAAAGTGGGTTTGGAAGAGTGTCAACTTTAGGAAGTAATGATCCCACTATTTTGGAGGATGTTGAATCTTATTTTGACAATTATGAAAGTGGATTTGGAGAGGTCATGACTTTATTTAGTAATGATTCCACTATCTTGGAAGAGGTTTCAATTGATTATGATGAGAACAAAGTTGCTACTTATGATGATTATTGTGATGACACATATGCTATAAAAAGTAGTGATGATTATATTAAAACTTGTCATGATTATGATTACCCTTTTCCTGAATATTACTCTTTTAATGTGGAAACAATTTGTAGTATTCGAGTTTCTTATGATACTCCCACTATTCCGAATGAGAAGAATCTTGCTTATGTGGAGAATAGTAAATTTTCTATGCTTGTAGACCATGAAAAGAATGCTTTATGTGATGGTTATATTGTTGAATTTATTCATGATGCTACTGAAAATTATTATGAGGGAGGAATATATGCTTGTGGGAGTTGCAATAATATCAAGTTTCCTCTCTATGTGCTTAAAATCCGGAAGTTATGCTTGTTTTACCTTCCTATGCAAGTTGATTCTTGTTCCCATAAGTTGTTTGCTTACAAAATCCCTATGCATAGGAAGTGGGTTAGACTTAAATGGGATAGTTATATTCTTCATGATGCTCTCTCTATGTTTCAATTCTTATCTTTTATGTGAGCATCATTGAAATCATCATGCCTAGCTAGGGGCGTTAAACGATAGCGCTTGTTGGGAGGCAACCCAATTTTATTTTTGTTCCTTGCTTTTTTCTCCTGTTTAGTAATAAATAATTCATCTAGCCTCTGTTTAGATGTGGTTTTATGCTTTTAATTAGTGTTTGTGCCAAGTAGAATCTTTGGGAAGACTTGGGAAAGTCTTTGCGATCATGCTGTAAAAAACAGAAATTTTAGTGCTCACGAGATTTGCTGCCATTTTTATTGGCGAGTGCTATTTAGTTAATTCTTTTTGCAGATGATTAATAGATAAATTCCTCACGTCCAGAAATTTATTTTAGAATTTTTGAGTTCCAGAAGTATACGTTTGATACATATTACTACAGACTGTTCTGTTTTTTACAGATTCTGTTTTCTATGTGTTGTTTGCTTATTTTGATGAATCTATGAGTAGTATCGGAGGGTATGAACCATATGTGATTTTAAATACAGTATATATTACACCAATATGAATTTATAATGAGTTCACAACAGTACCTAAGTGGTGATTTATTTTCTTATACTAACGGAGCTTACGAGTGTTCTGTTAAGTTTTGTGTTGTGAAGTTTTCAAGTTTTGGGTAAAGATTTGATGGACTATGGAATAAGGAGTGGAAAAAGCCTAAGCTTGGGGATGCAAAAGGCACCCCAAGGTAATATTCAAGGACAACCAAGAGCCTAAGCTTGGGGATGCCCCGGAAGGCATCCCCTCTTTCGTCTTCGTTCATGGGTAACTTTACTTGAGGCTATATTTTTATTCACCACATGATATGTGTTTTGCTTGGAGCGTCATTTTATTTTATTTTGTTTAGCTTGCTGTTTGAATAAAATACCAAGACCTGAAATTCTTAAATGTTAGAGAGTCTTCACATAGTTGCATAATTATTCGGCTACTCATTGATCTTCACTTATATCTTTTGGAGTAGTTTGTCATTTGCTCTAGTGCTTCACTTATATCTGTTTAGAGCACGATGGTAGTTTTATTTTGAAGAAATAGATGAACTCTCATGCTTCACTTATATTATATTGAGAGTCCTAAGTAGCATGGTAATTTGCTTTGGTTATGAAACTAGTCCTAATATGATGGACATCCAAGATGGGCATAATAAAAACTTTCATATAGAGTGCATTGAATACTATGAGAAGTTTGATACTTGATGATTGTTTTGAGATATGAAGATGGTGATATTAGAGTCATGCTAGTTGAGTAGTTGTGAATTTGAGAGATACTTGTGGTAAATTTTGTGATTCCCGTAGCAAGCACGTATGGTGAACCGTTATGTGATGAAGTCGGAGCATGATTTATTTTTTGATTGTCTTCCTTATGAGTGGCGGTCGGGGACGAGCGATGGTCTTTTCCTACCAATCTATCCCCCTAGGAGCATGCGCGTAGTACTTTGTTTCGATAACTAATAGATTTTTGCAATAAGTATGTGAGTTCTTTATGACTAATGTTGAGTCCATGGACTATACGCACTCCCATCCTTCCACCATTGCTAGCCTCCCTAGTACCGCGCAACTTTTGCCGGTACCATAAACCCATCATATACCTTCCTCAAAACAACCACCATACCTACCTATTATGGCATTTCCATAGCCATTCCGAGATATATTGCCATGCAACTTTCCACCATTCCGTTTATTATGACACGCTTCATCATTGTCATATTGCTTTGCATGATCATGTAGTTGACATCGTATTTATGGAAAAGCCACCATTCATAATTCTTTTATACATGTCACTCTTGATTCATTGCATATCCTGGTACACCGCCGGAGGCATTCACATAGAGTCATATTTTGTTCTAAGTATCGAGTTGTAATTCTTGAGTTGTAAGTAAATAAAAGTGTGATGATCATCGTTATTAGAGCATTGTCCCATGTGAGGAAAGGATGATGGAGACTATGATTCCCCCACAAGTCGGGATGAGACTCCGGACGAATAATAAAAAAAAGATAAAAAAGAGGCCATAAAAAAAGAAAGAAGGCCCAACAAAAAAACAAAAAAAATAGAGAAAGAGAGAGAAGGGGCAATGCTACTATCTTTTTACCACACTTGTGCTTCAAAATAGCACCATGATCTTCATGATAGAGAGTCTCCTATGTTGTCACTTCCATATACTAGTGGGAATCTTTCATTATAGAACTTGTCTTGTATATTCCAATGATGGGCTTCCTCAAAATGCCCTAGGTCTTCGTGAGCAAGCGAGTTGGATGCACACCCACTTAGTTTCTTTTTGAGCTTTCGTACATTTATAGCTCTAGTGCATCCGTTGCATGGAAATCCCTACTCACTCACATTGATATCTATTGATGGGCATCTCCATAGCCCGTTGATACGCCTAGTTGATGTGAGACTATCTTCTCCTTTTTGTCTTTTCCACAACCACCATTCTATTCCACCTATAGTGCTATGTCCATGGCTCACGCTTATGTATTGCGTGAAGATTGAAAAAGTTTGAGAACATCAAAAGTATGAAACAATTGCTTGGCTTGTCATCGGGGTTGTGCATGATCTAAATATTTTGTGTGATGAAGATAGAGCATAGCCAGACTATATGATTTTGTAGGGATAGCTTTCTTTGGCCATGTTATTTTGAGAAGACATGATTACTTTGTTAGTATGCTTGAAGTATTATTATTTTTATGTCAATATTAAACTTTTGTCTTGAATCTTATGGATCTGAATATTCTTGCCACAATAAAGAAAATTACATTGATAAATATGTTAGGTAGCATTCCACATCAAAAATTCTGTTTTTATCATTTACCTACTCAAGGACGAGCAGGAATTAAGCTTGGGGATGCTTGATACGTCTCCAACGTATCTATAATTTTTGATTGTTCCATGCTATTATATTATCAACCTTGGATGTTTTATATGCATTTATATGCTATTTTATATGATTTTTGGGACTAACCTATTAACCTAGAGCCCAGTGCCAGTTTCTGTTTTTTCCTTGTTTTTGAGTTTTACAGAAAAGGAATACCAAACGGAGTCCAATTGACGTGCCAATTTTTGACAATTTTTATGGAGCAAAAGAAGACCCCGGGGTAAAAGAGTTGGTCCAGAAGAGTCCCAGGCCGTCCACGAGGGTGGGGGCGCGCCCACCCCCCCAGGCGCGTGGGCCTGCCTCGTGGACGACTCGGGCACCTTCTTGACGTGAGACCGACGCCAAAACTTCCTATAAATACAGAAACCTCCAGAAAATAACCTAGATCGGGAGTTCCGCCGCCAGATGCCTCCGTAGCCACCGAAAACCAATCTAGACCCGTTCTGGCACCCTGCCGAAGGGGGGAATCCCTCTCCGGTGGCCATCTTCATCATCCCGGCGCTCTCCATGACGAGGAGGGAGTAGTCCACCCTCGGGGCTGAGGGTATGTACCAGTAGCTATGTGTTTGATCTCTCTCTCTCTCTCTCGTGTTCTTGAGGTGGTACGATCTTGATGTATCGCGAGCTTTGCTATTATAGTTGGATCTTATGATGTTTCTCCCCCTCTACTCTCTTGTAATGGATTGAGTTTTCCCTTTGAAGTTATCTTATCGGATTGAGTCTTTAAGGATTTGAGAACACTTGATGTATGTCTTGCATGTGCTTATCTGTGGTGACAATGGGATATCATGTGATCCACTTGATGTATGTTTTGGTGATCAACTTGCGAGTTACGTGACCTCGTGAACTTATGCATAGGGGTTGGCACACGTTTTCGTCTTGACTCTCCGGTAGAAACTTTGGGGCACTCTTTGAAGTTCTTTGTGTTGGTTGAATAGATGAATCTGAGATTGTGTGATGCATATCGTATAATCATACCCATGGATACTTGAGGTGACATTGGAGTATCTAGGTGACATTAGGGTTTTGGTTGATTTGTGTGTTAAGGTGTTATTCTAGTACGAACTCTATGATAGATCGAACGGAAAGAATAGCTTTGTGTTATTTTACTATGGACTCTTTAATAAATCGATCAGAAAGAATAACTTTGAGGTGGTTTCGTACCCTACAATAATCTCTTCATTTGTTTTCCACTATTAGTGACTTTGGAGTGACTCTTTGTTGCATGTTGAGGGATAGTTATATGGTCCAATTATGTTATTATTGTTGAGAGAACTTGCACTAGTGAAAATACGAACCCTATGCCTTGTTTCCTAGCATTGCAATACCATTTACTCTCACTTTTATCATTAGTTACCTTGCTGTTTTCATATTTTCAGATTACAAAAACCTATATCTACCATCCATATTGCACTTGTATCACCATCTCTTCGCTGAACTAGTGCACCTATACAATTCACCATTGTATTGGGTGTGTTGGGGACACAAGAGACTCTTTGTTATTTGGTTGCAGGGTTGCTTGAGAGAGACCATCTTCATCCTACGCCTCCCATAGATTGATAAACCTTAGGTCATCCACTTGAGGGAAATTTGCTACTGTCCTACAAACCTCTGCACTTGGAGGCCCAACAACGTTTACAAGAAAAAGGTTGTGTAGTAGACATCAAGCATCCCCAAGCTTAGGTTCTTGTCACTCTTTATTCTCCTCATATCGACATCTCACCCAAAACTTGAAAACTTCAATCACACAAAACTTAATGGAACTTTGTGAGATAGGTTAGTATGATAAAGAGCAAACCATTTCACTTTTGGTACTGTCAAAGACAACATTCATAACTGTTCTCACACAATGCTTACTGTAGCATATCATTTCCACAATTTATATTGAGCAATATAAGCCATATAAACTAGGAAACAAGAAAACTATGCATTGAAAACAGAATCTGTCAAAAAAAAAAGAACAGTCTGTAGTAATCTATACTCCAACCATACTTCTGTTACTCCAAAAATTCTGACAAATTTGGAAAACCTGGTAAATTTGTCTATTAATCTTATTCAAAAAGAATCAGTATTTTATCGCGCTTCTATTAAAAATGGGAATTGTTTTCCTGATCGTAAAAGTTTTTGTTTTTTAGCAAGATCAAATCAACTATCACCGTAAGCCATCCCAAAGGTCTTACTTGGCACTTTATTGAAACGAAAGCAATAAAACATGATTACTACAGTAGCATAATCATGTGAACACACAAAAATAGTAGGTAAAAGTGTTGGGTTGTCTCCCAACAAGCACTTTTCTTTAATGCCTTTTAGCTAGGCATGATGATTTCAATGATGCTCATATGAAATATAAGAATTGGAACATAAAGGGAGCATCGTGAAGCATATGACTAGAACATTTAAGCCTAACCCACTGAGGGGTTCCTAGATTAGGGGGTCTCCGGACAACCGGACTATATCCTTTGGCCGGACTGTTGGACTATGAAGATACAAGATTGAAGACTTCGTCCCATGTCCGGATGGGACTTTGGCCTGGAAGGCAAGCTTGGAAATACGGATATGTGGATCTCCTCCCTTGTAACCGACTCTATGTAACCCTAGCCCCCTCCGGTGTCTATATAAACCGGAGGGTTTAGTCTATAGGACAACATGCAATCAGACCATAGGATAGCTTCTAGGGTTTAGCCTCTACGATCTCGTGGTAGATCAACTCTTGTAATACTCATATCATCAAGATCAATCAAGCAGGACGTAGGGTATTACCTCCATCAAGAGGGCCCGAACCTAGGTAAACATCGTGTCCCCTGCCTCCTGTTACCATCTGCCTTAGACGCACAGTTCGGGACCCCCTACCCGAGATCCGCCGGTTTTGACACCGACATTGGTGCTTTCATTGAGAGTTCCACTGTGCGGTCACCGTAAGGCTCGATGGCCCCTTCGATCATCGGTAACGATCCGTGTTGGGGAACATTGCAGAAAACAAAAATTTTCCTACGTTTCACCAAGATCAATCTATGGAGTCAACTCGCAACGAGAGGAGAGTGCATCTACATACCCTTGTAGATCGCGAGCGGAAGCGTTCAAGAGAACGGGGATGATGGAGTCGTACTCGCCGTGATCCAAATCACCGATGACCAAGTGCCGAACGGACGGCACCTCCGCGTTCAACACACGTATGGAGCGGATGACGTCTCCTCCTTCTTGATCCAGCAAGGGGGAAGGAGAGGTTGAAGAAGATCCAGCAGCACGACGGCGTGGTGGTGGATGCAGCAGTGATCGCAGCAGGGCTTCACCGAGCTTCTGCGAGAGGGAGAGGTGTAGCAGGGGAGAGGGAGGCGCCAAGACTTGAGGTGCGGCTGCCCTCCCTCCCCCCCTTTATATAGGCCCCCTGGGGGGGCGCCGGCCCTAGAGATGGGATCTCCCAAGGGGGGGCGGCGGCCAAGGGGGGTGGAGTGCCCCCCAAGGCAAGTGGAGGCGCCCCCACCCTAGGGTTTCCAACCCTAGGCACAGGGGGGCCCAAGGGGGGGCGCACCAGTCCACTATGGGCTGGTTCCCCTCCCCACTTCGGCCCATGGGGCCCTCCGGGATGGGTGGCCCCACCCGGTGGACCCCCGGGACCCATCTGGTGGTCCCGGTACAATACCGATGACCCCGAATCTTTCCCAATGGCCGAAACTACACTTCCTATATATAATTCTTCACCTCCGGACCATTCCGGAACTCCTCATGACGTCCAGGATCTCATCCGGGACTCCGAACAACTTTCGGATTACTGCATACTCATATCTCTACAACCCTAGCGTCACCGAACCTTAAGTGTGTAGACCCTGCGGGTTCGGGAGACAAGCAGACATGACTGAGACGACTCTCCGGTCAGTAACCAACAGCGGGATCTGGATACCCATGTTGGCTCCCACATGCTCCTCGATGATCTCATCGGATGAACCATGATGTCGAGGACTTAATCAATCCCGTATTCAATTCCCTTTGTCAATCGGTACGTTACTTGCCCGAGACTCGATCGTCGGTATCCCAATACCTTGTTCAGTCTCGTTACCAGCAAGTCACTTTACTCGTTCCATAATGCATGATCCCGTGATCAACCACTTGATCACATTGAGCTCATTATGATGATGCATTACCGAGTGGGCTCAGAGATACCTCTCCGTCATACGGAGTGACAAATCCCAGTCTCGATTCGTGCCAACCCAACAGACACTTTCAGAGATACCTGTAATGTACCTTTATAGTCACCCAGTTACGTTGTGACGTTTGGCACACCCAAGGCACTCCTACGGTATCCAGGAGTTGCACAATCTCATGGTCTAAGGAAATGATACTTGACATTCAGATAAGCTATAGCAAACGAACTACACGATCTTTGTGCTATGCTTAGGTTTGGGTCTTGTCCATCAGATCATTCTCCTAATGATGTGATCCCGTTATCAATGACATCCCCATGTCCATAGCCAGGAAACCATGACTATCTGTTGATCAACGAGCTAGTCAACTAGAGGCTCACTAGGGGCACATTGTGGTCTATGTATTCACACATGTATTACGATTTCCGGATAATACAATTATAGCATGAATAATAGACAATTATCATGAAAAAGGAAATATAATAATCATTTTATTATTGCCTCTAGGGCATATTTCCAATAGTCTCCCACTTGCACTAGAGTCAATCATCTAGTTACATTGTGATGAATTGAACACCCATGGAATTCTGGTGTTGATCATGTTTTGCTCTAGGGAGAGGTTTAGTCAACGGATCTGCTACATTCAGGTCCGTATGTACTTTACAAATTTCTATGTCTCCATTTTGAACACTTTCACGAATGGAGTTGAAGCGACGCTTGATATGCCTGGTCTTCCTGTGAAACCTGGGCTCCTTGGCAAGGGCAATAGCTCCAGTGTTGTCACAGAAGAGAGTCATCGGGCCGACGCATTGGGTATGACTCCTAGGTCGGTAATGAACTTCTTCACCCAGACTGCTTCGTGTGCTGCCTCCGAGGCTGCCATGTACTCCGCTTCACATGTAGATCCCGCCACAACGCTTTGCTTGCAACTGCACCAGCTTACTGCCCCACCATTCAAAATATATACATATCCGGTTTGTGACTTAGAGTCATCCAGATCTGTGTCGAAGCTAGCATCGACGTAACCCTTTACGACGAGCTCTTTGTCACCTCCATAAACGAGAAACATTTCCTTGGTCCTTTTCAGGTACTTCAGGATATTCTTGACCGCTGTCCAGTGTACCATGCCGGGATTACTTTGGTACCTTCCTACCAAACTTACGGGAAGGTTTACATCAGGTCTGGTACACAGCATAGCATACATGATAGACCCTATGGCCGAGGCATAGGGGACGACACTCATCTTTTCTCTATCTTCTGCCGTGGTCGGGCATTGAGCCATGCTCAATCTCGTACCTTGCAATACAGGCAAGAACCCCTTCTTTGACTGATCCATTTTGAACTTCTTCAATATCTTGTCAAGGTACGTACTCTGTGAAAGACCAATGAGGCATCTCGATCTATCTCTATAGATCTTGATGCCTAATATATAAGCAGCTTCTCCAAGGTCCTTCATCGAAAAACACTTGTTCAAATAGGCCTTTATGCTTTCCAAGAATTCTATATCATTTCCCATCAACAATATTTTATCCACATACAATATGAGAAATGCTACAGAGCTTCCACTCACTTTCTTGTAAATGCATGCTTCTCCATAAGTCTGCATAAACCCAAACGCTTTGATCATCTCATCAAAGCGAATGTTCCAACTCCGAGATGCTTGCACCAGCCCATAAATCGAGCCTTGGAGCTTGCACACCTTGTCAGCATTCTTAGGATCGACAAAACCTTCCGGCTGCATCATATACAATTCTTCCTTAAGGAAACCATTAAGGAATGCCGTTTTGGAGTCCATTTGCCATATCTCATAATCATAGAATGCGGCAATTGCTAACATGATTCGGACGGACTTCAGCTTCGCTACAGGTGAGAAAGTCTCATCGTAGTCAACCCCTTGAACTTGTCGATAACCCTTAGCGACAAGACGAGCTTTATAGATGGTCACATTACCATCCGCGTCTGTCTTCTTCTTAAAGATCCATTTATTTTCTATGGCTCGCCGATCAACGGGCAAGTCAGTCAAAGTCCATACTTCGTTTTCATACATGGACCCTATCTCGGATTTCATGGCTTCCAGCCATTTGTCGGAATCCGGGCCCGCCATTGCTTCTTCATAGTTCGAAGGTTCACCGTTGTCTAACAACATGATTTCCAAGACAGGGTTGCCGTACCACTCTGGTGCGGAACGTGTCCTTGTGGACCTACGAAGTTCAGTAGCAACTTGATCTGAAGTTTCATGATCATCATCATCAACTTCCTCTCTAGTCGGTGCAGGCACCTCAGGAACATTTTCTTGAGCTGCGCCACTTACCGGTTCAAGAGGTAATACTTCATCAAGTTCTACCTTCCTCCCACTTATTTATTTCGAGAGAAACTCTTTCTCTAGAAAGGACCCATTCTTGGCAACAAAGATCTTGCCTTCGGATCTGAGGTAGAAGGTATACCCAACAGTTTCTTTAGGGTATCCTATGAAGACGCATTTTTCCGACTTGGGTTCGAGCTTTTCAGGCTGAAGTTTCTTGGCATAAGCATCGCATCCCCAAACTTTTAGAAACGACATCTTAGGTTTCTTCCCAAACCATAATTCATACGGTGTCGTCTCAACGGATTTCGACGGAGCCCTATTTAAAGTGAATGCGGCAGTCTCTAAAGCATAGCCCCAAAATTATAGCGGTAAATTGGTAAGAGACATCATAGATCGCACCATATCTAACAGAGTGCGATTACGACGTTCGGACACACCATTCCGCCGACGTGTTCCAGGCGGCGTGACTTGTGAAACTATTCCACATTTTCTTAAGTGTGTGCCAAATTCATGACTCAAGTATTCTCCCCCACGATCTGATCGCAAGAACTTGATTTTCCTGTCACGTTGATTCTCAACCTCACTCTGAAATTCCTTGAACTTTTCAAAGGTCTCAGACTTGTGTTTCATTAAGTAGACATACCCATATCTACTCAAGTCATCAGTGAGGGTGAGAACATAACGATAGCCACCGCGAGCCTCAACACTCATTGGACCGCACACATCAGTATGTATGATTTCCAATAAGTTGGTTGCTCGCTCCATTGTTCCTGAGAACGGAGTCTTGGTCATTTTACCCATGAGGCATGGTTTGCACGTGTCAAATGATTCGTAATCAAGAGACTCTAAAAGTCCATCTACATGGAGCTTCTTCATGCGTTTGACACCTATGTG
Organism: Triticum urartu; assembly: GCF_003073215.2. NCBI lineage: Eukaryota > Viridiplantae > Streptophyta > Magnoliopsida > Poales > Poaceae > Triticum > Triticum urartu. Next base: position 527,464,873 of record NC_053026.1, read on the forward strand.
ACCAAGGCGGCAGTGCCACAAGTATGTGGGACTATCATTATCAACCTTACATCTTTTGGTATTCACACTATGAATATTTGTAGCATTACGCTCGAGATTCATTAAGAATAAACCATTCACCATCGGAGCATGACCATAAAACATATCTCTCATATAAATAGAACAACCATTATTCTCGGATTTAAATGAGTAGCCATCTCGAATTAAACGAGATCCTGATACAATGTTCATGCTCAAAGCTGGCACCAAATAACAATTATTGAGGTTTAAAACTAATCCCGTAGGTAAATGTAGAGGTAGCGTGCCGATGGCGATCACATCGACCTTGGAACCATTCCCGACGCGCATCGTCACCTCGTCCTTCGCCAGTCTCCGCTTATTCCGCGGCTCCTGCTTTGAGTTACAAATGTGAGCAACCGCACCGGTATCAAATACCCAGGAGCTACTACGAGTACTGGTAAGGTACACATCAATTACATGTATATCACATATACCTTTTGTGATGCCGACCTTCTTGTCCGCTAAGTATTTGGGGCAGTACCGCTTCCAGTGACCACTTCCCTTGCAATAAAAACACTCAGTCTCGGGCTTGGGTCCATTCTTTGGCTTGTTCCCGACAGCTTGCTTACTGGGCGCGGCAACTCCCTTGCCATCCTTCTTGAAGTTCTTCTTACCCTTTCCTTTCTTGAACTTAGTGGTTTTATTCACCATCAACACTTGATGTTCCTTTTTGACTTCTACCTCTGCTGATTTCAGCATTGCAAATACTTCAGGAATGGTCTTTTCCATCCCCTGCATATTGAAGTTCATCACAAAGCTCTTGTAGCTCGGTGGAAGCGACTGAAGGATTCTGTCAATGACCGCGTCATCCGGGAGATTAACTCCCAGCTGAGTCAAGCGGTTATGTAACCCAGACATTTTGAGTATGTGCTCACTGACAGAACTATTTTCCTCCATCTTACAGCTGAAGAACTTGTCGGAGACTTCATATCTCTCAACCCGGGCATGAGCTTGGAAAACCATTTTCAGCTCTTCGAACATCTCATATGCTCCGTGTCGCTCAAAACGCTTTTGGAGCCCTGGTTCTAAGCTGTAAAGCATGCCGCACTGAACGAGGGAGTAATCATCAACACATGTCTGCCAAGCGTTCATAACATCTTGGTTCTGTGGGACGGGTGCGTCACCTAGCGGTTCTTCTAGGACATAATCTTTCTTGGCAGCTATGAGGATGATCCTCAGGTTCCGGACCCAGTCCGTATAGTTGCTGCCATCGTCTTTCATCTTGGTTTTCTCTAGGAACACGTTGAAGTTGAGGACAACGTTGGCCATTTGATCTACAAGACATATTGTAAAGATTTTAGACTAAGTTCATGATAATTAAGTTCATCTAATCAAATTATTCAATGAACTCCCACTTAGATAGACATCCCTCCAGTCATCTAAGTATAACATGATCCGAGTTGACTAGGCCGTGTCCGATCATCACGTGAGACGGACTAGTCAACATCGGTGAACATCTTCATGTTGATCATATCTTCTATACGACTCATGCTCGACCTTTCGGTCTTCTGTGTTTCGAGGCCATGTCTATACATGCTAGGCTCGTCAAGTCAACCTAAGTGTATTGCGTGTGTAAATCTGTCTTACACCCGTTGTATGTGAACGTTGGAATCTATCACACCCGATCATCACGTGGTGCTTCGAAACAACGAACTGTCACAATGGCGCACAGTTAGGGGGTGCGGCTGCCCTCCCTCCCCCCTTTATATAGCCCCCTGGGGGGGGCCGGCCCTGGAGATGGGATCTCCCAAGGGGGGCGGCGGCCAAGGGGGATGGAGTGCCCCCCAAGGCAAGTGGAGGCGCCCCCACCCTAGGGTTTCCAACCCTAGGCGCAGGGTGGACCAAGGGGGGGGCGCACCAGTCCACTATGGGCTGGTTCCCCTCCCCACTTCGGCCCATGGGGCCCTCCGGGATGGGTGGCCCCACCCGGTGGACCCCCGGGATCCATCCGGTGGTCCCGGTACAATACCGGTGACCCCGAATCTTTCCCGATGGCCGAAACTACACTTCCTATATATAATTCTTCACCTCCGGACCATTCCGGAACTCCTCGTGATGTCCAGGATCTCATCCGGGACTCCGAACAACTTTCGGGTTACTGCATACTCATATCTCTACAACCCTAGCGTCACCGAACCTTAAGTGTGTAGACCCTGCGGGTTCGGGAGACAAGCAGACATGACCGAGGCGACTCTCCGGTCAATAACCAACAGCGGGATATGGATACCCATGTTGGCTCCCACATGCTCCTCGATGTTCTCATCAGATGAACCACGATGTCGAGGACTTAATCAATCCCGTATTCAATTCCCTTTGTCAATCGGTACGTTACTTGCCCGAGACTCGATCGTCGGTATCCCAATACCTTGTTCAGTCTCGTTACCAGCAAGTCACTTTACTCGTTCCGTAGTTACATTGTGACTATAAAGGTACATTACATGTATCTCCGAAAGTGTCTGTTGGGTTGGCATGAATCGAGACTGGGATTTGTCACTCCGTATGACGGAGAGGTATCTCTGGGCCCACTCGGTAATGCATCATCATAATGAGCTCAATGTGATCAAGTGGTTGATCATGGGATCATGCGTTACGGTATGAGTAAAGTGACTTGCCGGTAACGAGACTGAACAAGTTATTGGGATACCGACGATCGAGTCTCGGGCAAGTAACGTACCGATTGACAAAGGGAATTGAATACGGGATTGATTAAGTCATCGACATCGTGGTTCATCCGATGAGATTATCGAGGAACATGTGGGAGCCAACATGGGTATCCAGATCCCGCTGTTGTCTATTGACCGGAGAGTCGTCTCGGTCATGTCTGCTTGTCTCCCGAACCCGTAGGGTCTACACACTTAAGGTTCGGTGATGCTAGGGTTGTAGAGATATGAGTATGCAGTAATCCGAAAGTTGTTCGGAGTCCCGGATGAGATCATGGACATCACGAGGAGCTCCGAAATGGTCCGGAGGTGAAGAATTATATATAGGAAGTGTAGTTTTGGCCATCGGGAAAGATTCAGGGTCACCAGTATTGTACCGGGACCACCGGATGGGTCCCGGGGGTCTGAAAGTGCGTTATATTGACTAGAGGGGGGGTGAATAGGTGATTTTTATGAAAGTCTTCAAAACATGGAAGTTTCGAAGACAAACGATAGAAATCAACCTATTTCCATGCAGCGGAAGGTAGACTACACTAGGCAAACCATAGTCAAGTATTCAATGGAGTGAAAGCACAATGACTAATAGCAGCAATGTAGTAAGGATCAGGTAGGAAGATATTATGAAGCCAAACAGAACGCGCAGTCACTCAGTGAAGACAAAAGATAGAGCAATCATACAATGACTTCACAAGGAGTGACAGTAAGTAAAGGGAAGGGAAGGATGAAACCAGTGACTCGTTGAAGACAATGATTTGTTGGACCAGTTCCAGTTGCTGTGACAACTGTACGTTTGGTTGGGGCGGCTAGGTATTTAAACCTTAGGACACACAGCCCCGGACACCCAGTCCTGAACACGCAGCTCTAGACACCCAGTCCTCACCGTATTCCCCTTGAGCTAAGGTCACACAGACCTCGCGCAATCACTCTGGTAAGTCTTCAAGGTAGACTCCCAAACCTTCACAGACTTCGTTCACCGGCGATCCACAATGACTCTTGGATGCTCAGAACGCTACGCCTAACCGGCTGGAGGATTCACAGTCCTCAAGTGTAATAAGTCTTCAGATCACACAGACAAGAAAACTTAAGTGATGCCTAACACTCTTTGGCTCTGGGTGGTTAGGGCTTTATCCTCGCAAGGAATTCTCTCTCAAAGGCTTCGAGGTGGGTTGCTCTCAAATGACAAAAGCCGTACTCTAACTCTGAGAAGCCAACCATTTGTGGTTGTAGGGGGTGGGCTATTTATAGCCACTAGGCAACCCAACCTGATTTGTCCGAAATGACCCTGGGTCACTAAGGAACTGACACGTGTTCCAACGGTCAGATTTCAAACTCACACGGCAACTTTACTTGGGCTACAAGCAAAGCTGACTTGTCCGACTCTGGACAAGATTCGCTCTCATAGTCTTCACTCGAAGACATAGGTTTTGGTTAAGCATCACTTCAATCATTCTGACTGGTTCACTTGGACCCCACTTAACAGTATGGTGGTTCCTATGACTCAACAAAAAAAAACTACGAAAGATCTAAGTCTTCGAGCTCCATAGGCTTCATGCGATGTCTTCTCTTGTCATAGTCTTCAATGTGAATATCTTCATATACCACCTTTGACATCAATGTCTTCATACATTTTTAGGGGTCAACTCTGGTAGGAAAACCGAATCAATAAGGGACTTCTACCTGTGTTGTCCTGCAATTCTCACAAACACATTAGTCCCTCAACTAAGTTTGTCGTCAATACTCCAAAACCAACTAGGGGTGGCACTAGATGCACTTACAATCTCCCCCTTTTTGGTGATTGATGACAAACTAGTTGAAGTTTTCAACGGGGAATATAATATGTGAAATTGTAAGAGGATAGGGAATTGTCTTCATAAGCTGTGAGGGCTCCCCCCTGAAGATGTGCATATAAGTAATTTGCTTTTGGAATGCAAATGCACATGGCAGGTTGTGCCTATGGAGATCCTCTTCAACTTATGATGACAATCCACTATGCATGTAAAGGTATGTGAAGATAATGACATGCATAATGGAAAATGGACATCTGCAAAATGATCTAAGTGCAAAATTTATCGTCGCACATGCGGAATTTATCATCGCATCACAAAGTGGCAAATAAGTAGCAGACGACCATCGAGTTTAAGTGTTACAACTCAAAGAACCAAATGTATCAAAACGAGAGTTGTAAACACGACGCAAAATATAAAGCACCCGCCTATATGGACCCGCTTGAAGACTATCAAACTCATATGCTTCTCCCCCTTTTGTTAGTAAGGACCAAAAAGGTTTGAAGACATAGAGCATCTACTCGTTCCCATGAAGAGTAGGTGAAGCAGCAGGGTCGTCGGTGGTGTTTGGCGGTGCAGAAGAACTTGGAGCAGTGTCGAAGCGTGCTGAAGGAGGTGGCGGTGAAGTAGCATCGTCTTCATCCTCGATCACTCTGGCATTCACAGTTGCAGCAAAGGAAGAGAACTCAGAGTCTTCAAGAGATGGAGTTCGTCGTAGCACTGCCCTTCGAGGAGGTGTGGAGTCAAACTTGAAGCATTCAGAGAAGCCATCCTCTTGAAGATCATCTTCAGAGCACATTAGCGTCAGCCCTTTCCAGGTGCGTCGAGAGGTTTCGTGTGCAACAAAGGCATTCTTGGTGGCAAGATTGCGAATGCGGTTAACATCCACCAAGAGGCTTTGCATTTGGCGCTTCAGCCAGTCATGATGCCTATCCTGTTTCTGATGAAGAGCCACAAGAAGCTCTCGGTCATTGAGAACATGAGTGCGCTTCTTGGGTCGTTGGGCAGTTGTGCTATCGGTGGCTTCAGTGAGAGCAGGATGCGGTGCACGTGTAGTGCCAGCCAAAGGATACACATGAGTGACTGCTTCAACTCCTTCAATGTTCTTAGAAAAACTTTGATGCTCTGCATTCTGAAGACTTAGAGGTTCCTTGGCAGGCTCAGGATAAATGGCTTCAATAGACATATCCACATCAGGCAGAAAGATCCGATGATTGCGAGCAGATGGCTGATATGAGATAGCGGAGTGGAGTTTGATCAGCCGCATTATCCATGGAGCGTAGAACTTCAAGCCAAAACGATCAGAGCCTGATGCAACAAGTTGGCGGATGAAGAAGTCCTATGCATTGAAACATTTGCCATGAAGAATATAGAAGACCAAGGTCTTCATTGCACCTTCCAGCTTGGCATGTGGAGAATGTCCTTTGATGGGCCAGAGAGTTCGCCTTATGATGTGATAAATAGTCCTTGGCAGATACTCAAGGTCTTCAACAAGGAACTCCTTGGGATACGCAGCATCTTGGGGCAATGGCTTCATCATACTGAGCATCTGACTCATGTTAGGTTCAGGCTTCTGAAAGATGCTCTCCACAGCTTCACTGTGAAGCTGGCAGCCAGTTTCGTAGATATCGCCAAGAGTGGGTAGACCAGTGAGCTCAATGATGTCAAAGGCTTTGGCTTCGTGATGATCGTTTCCTGTCATCCACTCCAGGACCCAAGTCTTCGGATCTCGGTTGTACCCGCGGATGTGAAGTGTGGCATAGAATTGGAGCAGCAACTCTTCATTCCAATGCTCTTGGTCGGTGACGAATGGCAGCAATCCAACCTCTTTGAAGCAACCCAGAGCTTCTTCCAGACAGGGCAGACCAGCTATTGCTTCAATGTCAAGACGCTTGTGTGGGAAGATGCGACCTTGATTGTATAGAATGCAGGAGTAATAGCTTCGCCGCGGATAGCTCCAGAACCGATCAGATGATATTCTTTCCCTTGAGTAGGGGTTCCTGGAGCTATTGAAGAAAGTGTTGTCTGCTTTGAAGCCATTGACATTGAAGGATCCAGGTGCTGATGCAGGACCTGGAAACCTGGGCAATCTTGGGATTGGCTTCTGTACCCGAGGCCTGTGCTCAACATGATAGTCGAACTGAGGACCAGCAGCAGGCGCAGGAACAGAAGCAGTGGGATCAGTGGCTTCGCTGACTTCTGGTGCTTGGGTTGGTGAAGGCTCCACATTAGCTTCAGCCATGACAGCGTCAGTGGCTTCATTGGTGGTGGCAGCCTCAAGATTCTCGACCTCCACTTGACGAGCTGGAGGGTCGGTCACAGTCATGTTCTCCTCGAGAACAGCTTCTTGGTGGGACGGGGGAGTAGCAGCTTTTGGGGTTTCTTCTTCATCGGCTGATGCAGCCGGAATGTCTTCAGCAGCTTTAGCTTCAAACTCAGAGACTGGAGGCCTTGGTCCTTTGCGAAGCCTGCGTAACGCTGGCGACGCCTGTGGAGTTGGAGTTGGCTAGGCCTCAAAGTCTTCTTCCTCTTGTGCTTGTGGGTGATCAGCCCATGATGCATCCTGAGCAATTGGCGTCAGAGGACGACCAATGCTGATGAGTTCGCTGTGCGTTAGCACAGGCGATGATACCTGTTGGTGCTCGAGCTGAGGAAGAACTGCGTCATCTTCAACATGGTCATGGTGACCAATGTGTTCAGCAGCGATGGGATCAGCTGCTGGAAAGTCTTCAGCTTCATGAGCCTCTATGAAAGCAGGCTCATGGACAGTCAGTTGACGTTCTTGAGGTTCAGCGTCAGGGAGAACCATGGAGATGGGTTCAACAATCAAGGGCTCTGTGGTAGCAGCCCGTTCCTTCTTGGTCTTCCGCTTCTTCTTGGAGGGAGCAGTAGCAGAGGCTTCAGGATGTTTCCTCTTTCTGGCTTCAGCCTCAGCAGTCCTCGTCTTCTTCAGCTCTGAAGCGGTTGACCGGGCCTTTGGCTTCGAGCCAGTCATGCTAGTTGGGAAGACAATGGGATCTGCTTCCTGCCTTGGTGCGTTGGGTTCGGCCACAGTGGGCTTCTTCTTCTGCTTAGCAGTCATCCTGGGATCAATGCCCGGACGCCCAAGGGCCTTGCGCTTCTCAGCCTCGTTGTAGCCTTGCACACACTTGTCAGCCAGGCTCTTCATGCGCTCCCGAGAACCCTGAGCTTCTGCGTGTTTCTTGAGAAAGGCTTCTTTGAGCTCGTGCAGCATAATCTTGAAGTTTTTCACCTCTTGTACAATGAGCTTGGCCATATGCTTCTTGAACTGAGCCTTTTCATAGTCAATCTTTTGCTTCAGTTCGACGATGCGCTAAGTGAGAGCTAGCTCTGAAGCAATGGCGCCATGGAAGGCGACACTGAGGCTAATGGGTAGTTGCAGATCTTCGAAGCTGATGTTGGGCATGTCAAACCACTCATCAATGAAGTTGTGGATGATTGTCACGTCAAAGAGAGGCAGATCATTGAAGATTTCTGCTTCTTCTTTGCTCTTGATGAGTTGCTCAAGAGCATCATCTGCAAGATCTTCATCACTGGACAGATCAATGGCATCGTTTTGCAGAATGGCAGCAGCTGTCAGTTCTTGGCCGGTGTGTGGCAGAGGCATCTTGACCTTCTGGGGCTTGGAGATGCGTGACAAATCTTCAGACTGCACACTATCTTCAGGAGGTGCAGTGGCCAGTGGCTTCGCCCGTGAGATTTTTGGTGCAGAGGCAGGCTTTGAAGCTTTTGGCTGCTTCAGCTTCTTTGGCTTCGGCGCTGTAGGCGCTTCATCTGATTCATCGTCATCTACAGGCTCATTTACGGCAGTCCCTTGAACCACGATATGGGTGATGAGACCTTCAAGGTTGTAGAAGGGCCCAAGAAGATTGGGTTCAGCTTCGTGAGTTCCATCGGCACGGGGAGCAGAGGGACCAGGGTTGAAGTCTAATCCCAAAGACTTCTTGTTCTGCTTCACTGAGTTCTTGGCAAACTGGAAGTTGCGCTTGAATAGATTGTCGTCACGGCACCATAGTAGTGACGATGGGTGTGCATCTGCAGGCTGTGGCCCACGGACCATGCAGGGATAGAAGCCTTGTTCAATGGATTCTTCTCTGGACCTGGGTTGAAGATTCTTGTATAGGATGTCTCCCCACGGTCGCTTGATGGCGTTTTTCTCAGCATATTCTTGGGTCACAAACCGGTATTTGAACCATTGTTCTGCCCAATATCTTCGAATCCACTGGATTCGGGTCTTGCGCTGATTATAATCCTCTTCAGGATCTGTCTTGTAAAGTTCTGAGAGGTCATCAGGCAGATCTCTTGATGTTCCGCCACGACGCTGTCTGCCTCCCTTCCTTGCAGATTTCTTTGAAGCCATGAATTTTAAACTGAAAGGCTTCAATATGTTGAAAGGCTTCAAAGGTTTTCGCTTGCTGGACAAACATGAACTGGCTTTAGGAGAATTTATATGATGCTGTAAGAATTCTGCAAATGAATGCAGACTATGAGAACCAAGGGATTCTCCCACAGACATGTACCTGTGACAGCATTAAGGTGCGAGGGAAGGGGAAGAGGTCATATGCATTCTCAGAAGATTTTGAAGATAAATCAGTTTAGAAGACATTGACCTCATCATGCGAAGACATTCACTCATAGATAAGGAGTTGGTTCCAGATTTGTACAAATCCATAGATCAGTACAAGTGAGGAATCTAACTACTTTGTGAAGCATAAGTGAATATACTAGGCATGTTATGAGATGCAGTTTGAAAGAGATCCAACTTGTGTGAATAGAAACTGCTTGTGGTAGAAAGTGACAAAGCTATAGGATCAAAGGGGCCGTAAAAAGGAAGTTTTATTTACCACATGAAGAACTGCTAGACGGAGTGGAAGAGGAGGCCGAGCAGTTCGATCGTCCGTGCCCTAACTTGGCGACGGAGGACACCTACGGCGACGGCGGAGAAGACGATGTCCGCGGTCGGCGTGAAGACGGCGTCGAAGAGGTTGCGGCAGCGAAGCGCTTCGTCGCCGGCGTCGTCAAGGGCTAGCGGTGGCGCTAGGGTTCGTGCGAGAGTGGAAGAAGAGATAATGACTGTTGTGAGGCATGTATTTATAGGTACAGGGGCGGCACTGCGTTATTACATAGGTGCCCCTGGCGATTCACATCTGAGGGACACGTGGCCGTCATGCAGCATATCGGGGGTTGTTCCACATCCCACGCACGCCTGGATTGTCGGGTGGTCGTTCCCACTTCTCCGGGTTTCAGGTGAAGGAATGAGCATTGAAAACGGACTTAATGTTTGTCTCTGTATCTTCTGCTGACAAGGACGCAGAGAAGACATTTAACAGTTTCAATAGAATGCATATAACTTGGAGAGATAGAGTTTGAGATAGAAAGCATAGAGAGGTTAGGGTCCGATCACATTCACTTAGTTCAAAAGATTCAACAAGAAGACATAGCTATAAGTGAATGCTGTAGAGGACAGAACACTAGTATATATATATATTCAACATAGTGAAGATAATCATGAAGACATGTTGAAATTGAAGCCAAACCAAGTGTGAAGACATAGCAAATGTAACGCCATGAGTGAAACACTTCAAACAGAACATTTGATGGTGGCGTTACCCACCGTATAGGAAGTATTAGACCCAGACACGGCGCATAATTATCGTGGCGCTCCGAAGTCAAATTCCATATTAATGTATTCACACTTAGAATGTATGTCTTCATTGATTGAAGATATACTTTACTTCGTGTGTTGCACATCTAAGTCATCAATATGCATAAGTGTTAGGATGTGTGCCTGATCATAGGACATTTGAGGATTCCAAGATATTTAGCTCACACCGTAACTTGCAAAATCTCTTCTCATCCAAGGACTTGGTGAAGATATCTGCCAATTGCTCTTCAGTGTTGACGTGTATGATATCAATATCTTCCTTCACAACATGATCTCTGAGAAAGTAATGACGAATTTCAATGTGCTTTGTCTTCGAGTGCTGAACTGGGTTGTTGGCAATCTTGATGGCACTTTCGTTGTCGCAGTAGAGTGGCACTTGCCTCAGATGAATGCCATAGTCCTTGAGTGTTTGCTTCATCCACAGAAGCTGAGCGCAGCAAGATCCAGCAGCAATGTATTTAGATTTAGCAGTGGAGAGAGATACACAGTTCTGCTTCTTTGAAGACCAACATACAAGTGATCGTCCCAGAAAATGACATGTGCGTGATGTAGACTTGCGATCCACCTTGTCACCAGCATAATCAGCATCCGAGAATCCAACCAAATCAAACTCTGAGCCCTTTGGATACCATAATCCTAGAGTTGGGGTGTGAGCCAAATATCGAAGTAGCAGTGAAGCGACTCCTTTGGTGCCGCTTGGAATCGAGCACACATGCAAACACTAAGCATAATATCTGGCCTAGATGCACATAGATAAAGTAAAGAACCAATCATGGAGCGGTATACCTTTTGATCGAACTCTTTACCATTGTCGTCGGGACCCAAATGATGTTTGGCTGGCATTGGCGTTGTGAAGCCTTTGCAGTCTTGCATACCGAACTTCTTCAGGCAGTCTTTGAGATACTTCTCTTGAGATATGAAGATGCCGTTGCGTTGCTATCGTATTTGAAGACCGAGGAAGAACTTCAGCTCTCCCATCATGGACATCTGATATTGCTCTTGCATCATATATCCAAAATCTTCACTGTACTTCTGATTGGTGCAGCCGAAGATGATGTCATCCACATATATTTGGCACACAAACAGTTCACCATCATATGTCTTCGTGAAGAGAGTGGGGTCGAGGGAACCAGGTATGAAGCCTTTGCTCGTCAGGATGTATTTGAGTGTGTCATACCAAGCCCGAGGGGCTTGTTTGAGGCCATACAGTGCCTTGTTGAGCTTGTATACCATGTCAGGATGTTTTGGATCTTCAAAGCCAGGCGGTTGTGCAACATACACTTCTTCTTCAATCTTTCCATTGGGAAAGGTGCTCTTCACATCCATTTGATATAGAAGTATGTTATGATGATTTGCATAGGCCAGCAATATGCGTATGGCTTCAAGTCTAGCCACAAGAGCAAATGTTTCATCGAAGTCAATGCCTTCCACTTGAGTATATCCTTGAGCAACGAGACGAGCTTTGTTTCTGACAACTTGACCATGCTCATCTTGCTTGTTGCGGTATATCCATTTGGTGCCTATTATGTTGTGCTTCCGAGGATCAGGACGCTTAACCAGTTCCCATACATTATTCAGCTCAAACTGTTGAAGCTCTTCTTGCATAGCTTGAATCCATTTAGGTTCCATGAAGGCTTCTTCAACTTTCTTGGGTTCTGTTATTGAGACGAATGCGAAGTGCCCACAGAAATTTGCTAGCTGAGTTTCCCTTGAACGAGTAAGCGGACCAGGTGCATTGGTGCTATCAATTATTCTCTCAATCTGCACTTCATTGGCAACACGAGGATGTACAGGGCGAAGATTTTGCTCTTGCTGATCATTGTCGTTGTTAGAGGGATTGTCTTCAGACTGAGCATTGTCTTCAGGTTGATCAGGTGCGGAGATGATAAGTTCCTCTTCAGGTTGAGCTTCAGAGGGTATGATTTCTCCAGTTCCCATTAGCTTGATTGATTCGCTGGATGGAACTTCATCTAGCACATTTGGCAGGTGTTCTCTTTGTGAACCGTTAGTCTCATCAAATCGTACATCCACTGTTTCAACCACTTTAATCGAAAACTCTGTAGGAGTGCGAATCCTTTCCATATCCAAGCATAAAACCCTCATGTGCTTTTGGTGCAAATTTTGAAGTGTGATGTGGATCCTTGATCCAGCACCTGGCGCCAAATACTCTGAAGTAACTGACATTTGGCTTCTTGCCAGTAAGGATCTCATAAGATGTCTTGTTCAGAAGCTTGTGAAGATAAACACGATTGATTGTATGGCATGCAGTATCAATGGCTTCAGGCCAGAATTTTCTTGGAGTCTTGTATTCATCAAGCATCGTTCGGGCCATCTCAATGAGTGTCTTGTTCTTGCGTTCGACGACGCCATTCTGCTGTGGTGTGTACGGGGCTGAGAATTCATGTGTGATGCCCAAAGTATCAAGATATGTATCAAGGCCAGTGTTCTTGAATTCGGTGCCATTGTCACTTCTGATGTGCTTTATCTTGGCGCCATAGTTGTTCATTGCTCGATTGGCAAAGCGTCTGAAGACATCCTGCACTTCAGTCTTGTAGAGGATTATGTGCACCCAAGTATATCTAGAATAATCATCAACAATGACAAAGCCATAGAGACAAGCAGTAGTAGTAAGAGTTGAGTAATGAGTAGGACCGAAAAGATCCATGTGGAGCAGTTCGAAGGGTCGAGTAGTTGTCATGATTGTCTTCGAGGGATGTTTGGCCCTCATCATCTTTCCTGCTTCACGGGCACTGCATAAGTGATCTTTCTTGAACTTGATGCCCTTGATGCCTATGACATGCTTCTTCTTTGCAAGGGTGTGGAGGTTCCTCATGCCAGCATGCCCTAGCCTCCGATGCCAGAGCCAGCATTCTGAAGCTTTTGCGAGAAGACATACGGCAAGCTGTGGTCCTGCTGAGAAATCTACCACGTACAAATCATCTTTTCGATACCCTTCAAACACTAGAAACTTGTCAGATTCCATTAGAACAAGGCAGCGATATTTTCCAAACATTATGATCATGTTCAAATCGCAAAGCATTGAGACAGACATTAAGTTGAAGCCAAGGGATTCAACAAGCATGACTTTATCCATGTGTTGATCCTTTGAGATTGCAACTCTACCTAGACCCAATACCTTACTTTTACCAGTGTCAGCAAATGTGATGTGACTCTTGTCGGATGGACGTAAGGTTGAGTCCATAAGAAGGCTTCTTTTTCCAGTCATGTGATTGGTACACCCACTATCAATAATCCATTCTGAAGACGCTAGTGTCGTACCCTACAGTGCAGTTAGGGGGATAGGCTTCACGAAGAGAATTGTGAAGCAAAAACATTTGATGAACCAGTGGGTTATGAAAGCTTAGATCCAGATTAGGACTAATAGGGAGAGTAGCAAGCAATTCAGGAACGAAGTACATAGTAAGACCATTCGGGCATTTGATCTTGCGCCCTACAAGATGTTTAAGGTCCCCAGCAATAGCGTTAGACGATTTTGGTTTTCTGCTGGAGACCTTTCCCTGCAAAAGAGAGTTAAGCTTTCTTAGCCACCCACATCTTCAAGGGTGGCTTAGAAGCAATAAGTCTAAGTGCAGCATCTGAGAACTTTGGCTTTGGAGCCCTAGCAAACAGTCTTGCAGGTGGACAATAGTACTCATAAGAATAAGCAGAATAGTTCTTGGTCTTATGAACATGGCGGTTTGATGAACCGCGCTCATATTCATAGGCCTGAGTATGGTTTCCCTGCAAAACATTTGCGTTAGTGCGACTCGGGTGAGTCCTCTGTCTGTATGAAGCCTTTGGACCGTATGAAGCCTGTGGTCTGGGGTTTGTCTTCTTCATCTGTGGTGTCGTGATGACATTCACAGGAAGATTTTCCAAACACCTTTTCGGCACCCAGATCTTCTTCATAGGCGGTTCATTCCTGCAGTTAGTACCAATGTACTTGGCAAACACTTCACCATTCTGATTCTTAAATAGTTTATAGTTTGCATCAAAGTATTCATCAATGACAATGGGGTTAGCACAAGTGAAGCCAGATAGATTGGATGGATCTGCTGAAGGTTCCTTTGCAGCAACCCATGTGGTTTTGGGGTGCTGCTCAGGTTTCCAGTAAGAGCCATCGGCATTCATTTTCCTTATGAACCCAACACCCTCTTTCCTAGGGTTTTGGTTCAGGATCTGCCTTTTGAGGACATCACATAGTGTCTGATGCCCTTTGAGACTTTTGTACATCCCTGTTTCAAGCAATGTCTTCAACCTAGCATTCTCATCAGCAATAGCAGTGGTATCCTCAGCAGAGGGGTTAGTTACCACATCAACAGTTGAAGATATTGCAACAGTAGCAGCAGTAGAACACTCAGCAACAGAAGTAGCATTGTCACGCTCGATGCATTTAAGACATGGTGGTTCAAATCCTTCCTGAGCGGAACAGAAGTAGCGAAGTGACTCATTTTCCTTTTGAAGATCTTCATGAGCCGCTCTCAATTTCTCAAGATCTTGCTTCCTTTGAAGATAATCATAAGAAAGCTTTTCATGAGTTGTTGAGAGCGTTTCATGACGACTTTCAAGTTCCTCATACTTAACGTGAAGATTTTTTATGTCTTCAATTAAGGACTCAGATCGAGTCATTTCAGCGCCTAACAGATCATCGCTTTTGTCTAACAGTTTTTGAATATGTTCCATGGCTTTCTGTTGTTCAGTTGCAATTTTAGCAAGTGTTTTGTAGCTGGGTCTTGAACCACAATCAGAGTCATCGTCACTAGATGTTTGATAGTGAGTAGTGCGTGTGTTTACCTTGGCACCGCGTGCCATGAAGCAGTAGGTAGGAGCGGAGTAGTCCTTGTCATTTGCATCGGTGTCGGTGGTGAAGTCATTGTCTTCAGTGTTGAAGATGGACTTGGCAACGTATGCTATAGCTAGACTTGCAACGCCAGAATCGGACTCCTCCTCAGACTCCACCTCCGCCTCCTCAGAAGCGGACTCCTCCTCTGAATCCATTTCCTTGCCAACAAATGCACGTGCCTTGCCAGATGAGCTCTTCTTGTGTGATGAAGACTTTGAGCAAGACTTGGAAGAAGACTTTGAGTATTTCTTATTCTTCTTGTCGTCAGAGTCATATTCCTTGCTCTTCTTCTTCTTTTTGTTCTCATTGTCCCACTGCGGACACTCAGAGATGAAGTGACCAGGTTTCTTGCACTTCTGACATGTTTTCTTCTTGTAGTCATGAGCAGAAGTTTCATCATTCCTTGAGCTTCATCGTGAAGACTTTCTGGAACCTTTCTTCTTGGTGAATTTTTGGAACTTCTTCACAAGCATAGCAAGTTCCCTTCCAATGTCTTGAGGATCATCAGAACTGCTGTCAGATTCTTCTTCAGATGAGGAGACAGCTTTTGCCTTCAAGGCACGAGTTCGCCCATAGTTTGGACCGTAGATATCTCTTTTCTCAGAAAGCTGAAACTCATGTGTGTTGAGCCTCTCAAGTATGTCAGATGGATCGAGTGTCTTGAAATCAGGACGTTCTTGAATCATCAGGGCTAGGGTGTCAAATGAACTGTCAAGTGATCTCAGTAGTGTCTTGACGACTTCGTGCTTGGTAATCTCAGTAGCGCCGAGGGCTTGAAGCTCATTTGTGATGTCAGTGAGTCGATCAAACGTGAGCTGGACATTCTCATTGTCATTTCGCTTGAAGTGGTTGAAGAGGTTGCGAAGAACACTGATTCTCTGATCTCTCTGGGTTGAGACGCCTTCGTTGACCTTGGAGAGCCAGTCCCAGACTAGCTTAGATGTTTCCAAAGCACTCAGACGGCCATACTATCCTTTGGTCAGATGACCACAGATGATATTCTTGGCAGTAGAGTCCAGTTGAACGAACTTCTTGACATCAGCATCAGTGACACCTTCTCCAGCCTTGGGAACGCTGTTCTTGACGACATACCATAGATCAACGTCAATGGCTTCAAGATGCATGCGCATCTTATTCTTCCAGTAGGGATATTCAGTTCCATTGAAGACGGGGCACGCAGCGGAGACTTTAATTATCCCTGCAGTCGACATAGCTAAAACTTCAGGTGGTTAAACCGAATCACACAAAACAAGGGAGTACCTCGCTCTGATACCAATTGAAAGTGCGTTATATCGACTAGAGGGGGGGTGAATAGGCGATTTTTATGAAAGTCTTCAAAACGTGGAAGTTTCGAAGACAAATGATAGAAATCAACCTATTACCATGCAGCGGAAGGTAGACTACACTAGGAAAACCATAGTCAAGTATTCAATGGAGTGAAAGCACAATGACTAATAGCAGTAATGTAGTAAGGATCAGGTAGGAAGATATTATGAAGCCAAACAGAACGCGCAGTCACTCAATGAAGACAAAACATAGAGCAATCATACAATGACTTCACAAGGAGTAACAGTAAGTAAAGGGAAGGGAAGGATGAAACCAGTGACTCGTTGAAGACAACGATTTGTTGGACCAGTTCCAGTTGTTGTGACAACTGTACGTCTGGTTGGGGCGGCTAGGTATTTAAACCTTAGGACACACAGTCCCGGACACCCAGTCCTGAACACGCAGCTCTGGACACCCAGTCCTCACCGTATTCCCCTTGAGCTAAGGTCACACAGACCTCGCCCAATCACTCTGGTAAGTCTTCAAGGTAGACTCCCAAACCTTCACAGACTTCGTTCACCGGCGATCCACAATGACTCTTGGATGCACAGAACACGACGCCTAACCGGCTAGAGGATTCACAGTCCTCAAGTGTAATAAGTCTTCAGATCACACAGACAAGAAAACTTAAGTGATGCCTAACACTCTTTGGCTCTGGGTGGTTAGGGCTTTATCCTCGCAAGGAATTCTCTCTCAAAGGCTTCGAGGTGGGTTGCTCTCAAATGACAAAAGCCGTACTCTAACTCTGAGCAGCCAACCATTTGTGGTTGTAGGGGGTGGGCTATTTATAGCCACTAGGCAACCCAA
Organism: Triticum urartu; assembly: GCF_003073215.2. NCBI lineage: Eukaryota > Viridiplantae > Streptophyta > Magnoliopsida > Poales > Poaceae > Triticum > Triticum urartu. Next base: position 527,482,039 of record NC_053026.1, read on the forward strand.
CCTGATTTGTCCGAAATGACCCTGGGTCACTAAGGAACTGACACGTGTTCCAACGGTCAGATTTCAAACTCACACGGCAACTTTACTTGGGCTACAAGCAAAGCTGACTTGTCCGACTCTGGACAAGATTCGCTCTCATAGTCTTCACTCGAAGACATAGGTTTTGGTTAAGCATCACTTCAGTCATTCTGACTGGTTCTCTTGGACCCCACTTAACAGTACGGTGGTTCCTATGACTCAACAAAAAAAGAACTACGAAAGATCTAAGTCTTCGAGCTCCATAGGCTTCATGCGATGTCTTCTCTTGTCATAGTCTTCAATGTGAATCTTCATATACCACCTTTGACATCAATGTCTTCATACATTTTTAGGGGTCAATCTCTGGTAGGAAAACCGAATCAATAAGGGACTTCTACCTGTGTTGTCCTGCAATTCTCACAAACACATTAGTCCCTCAACTAAGTTTGTCGTCAATACTCCAAAACCAACTAGGGGTGGCACTAGATGCACTTACAGGGTCCACCGGGTGGGGCCACCCATCCCGGAGGGCCCCATGGGCTGAAGTGGGGAGGGGAACCAGCCCATAGTGGGCTGGTGTGCCCCCCCCCTTGGCCCCCCCTGCGCCTAGGGTTGGAAACCCTAGGGTGGGGGGCGCCTCCACTTGCCTTAGGGGGCACTCCACCCCCCTTGGCCGCCGCCCCCTTGGGAGATCCCATCTCCAGGGCCGGCGCCCCCCCAGGGGGCCTATATAAAGGAGGGGGGAGGGAGGGCAGCCGCACCCAAGCCTTGGCGCCTCCCTCTCCCCTGCTACACCTCCCCCTCTCGCAGAAGCTCGGCAAAGCCCTGCTGCGATCACTGCTGCATCCACCACCACACCGTCGTGCTGCTGGATCTTCATCAACCTCTCCTTCCCCCTTGCTGGATCAAGAAGGAGGAGACGTCATCCTCTCCGTACGTGTGTTGAACGCGGAGGTGCCGTCCGTTCGGCACTTGGTCATCGGTGATTTGGATCACGGCGAGTACGACTCCATCATCCCCGTTCTCTGAACGCTTCCGCTCGTGATCTACAAGGGTATGTAGATGCACTCCTCTCTCCCTCGTTGCTAGATGACTCCATAGATTGATCTTGGTGATGCGTAGAAAATTTTAAAATTCTGCTACGCTCCCCAACAGTGGCATCATGAGCTAGGTCTATGCGTAGTTAGTATGCACGAGTAGAACACAAAGTAGTTGTCGGTGTCGATATTGTCAATTTGCTTGCCGTTACTAGTCTTATCTTGATTCGGCGGCATCATGGGATGAAGCGGCCCGGACCAACCTTACACGTACGCTTACGTGAGACCGGTTCCACCGACTGACATGCACTAGTTGCATAAGGTGGCTGGCGGGTGTCTATCTCTCCCACTTTAGTCGATCGGATTCGATGAACAGGGTCCTTATGAAGGGTAAATAGAAATTGGCAATTCACGTTGTGGTTTTGGCATAGGTAAGAAACGTTCTTGCTAGAAACCTATAGCAGCCACGCAAAAACTTGCAACAACAATTAGAGGACGTCTAACTTGTTTTTGCAGCAAGTGTTTTGTGATGTGATATGGCCAAAGGTTGTGATGTGATATGGCCAAAGGTTGTGATGAATGATGAATGATATATGTGATGTATGACATTGATCATGTTCTTGTAATAGGAATCACGACTTGCATGTCGATGAGTATGACAACCGGCAGGAGCCATAGGAGTTGTCTTTATTTATTTATGACCTGCGTGTCAACATAAACGTCATGTAATTACTTTACTTTATTGCTAATGCGTTAGCCATAGTAGTAGAAGTAATAGATGACGAGACAACTCCAAGAAGACACGATGATGGAGATCATGATGATGGAGATCATGGTGTCATGCCGGTGACAACGATGATCATGGAGCCCCGAAGATGGAGATCAAAGGAGCAAATGATATTGGCCATATCATGTCACTGTTTGATTGCATGTGATGTTTATCATGTTTTACATCTTATTTGCTTAGAACGACGGTAGCTTAAATAAGATGATCCCTCGAAATAATTTCAAGAAAGTGTTCCCCCTAACTGTGCACCATTGCGAAGGTTCGTTGTTTCGAAGCACCACGTGATGATCGGGTGTGATAGATTCTAGCGTTCGAATACAACGGGTGTAAGCCAGATTTACACACGTGATACACTTAGGTTGACTTGACGAGCCTAGCATGTACAGACATGGCCTCGGAACACAGAAGACCGAAAGGTCGAGCATGAGTCGTATAGAAGATACGATCAACATGAAGATGTTCACCGATGTTGACTAGTCCGTCTCACGTGATGATCGGACACGGCCTAGTTAACTCGGATCATGTTATACTTAGATGACGGGAGGGATGTCTATCTGAGTGGGAGTTCATTGAATAATTTGATTAGATGAACTCAATTATCATGAACTTAGTCTAAAATCTTTACAATATGTCTTGTAGATCAAATGGCCCACGTTGTCCTCAACTTCAACGCGTTCCTAGAGAAAACCAAGATGAAAGATGATGGCAACAACTATACGGGCTAGGTCCGAAACCTGAGGATCATCCTCATAGCTGCCAAGAAATATTATGTCCTAGAAGCACCGCTAGGTGACACACCCATCCCAGAGAACCAAGACGTTATGAACGCTTGGCAGCAGCGTGCTGATGATTACTCCCTCGTTCAGTGCGGCATGCTTTACAGCTTAGAACCGGGGCTCCAAAAGCGTTTTGAGAAACACGGAGCATATGCGATGTTCGAAGAGCTGAAAATGATTTTTCAAGCTCATGCCCGGGTCGAGAGATATGAAGTATCCGACAAGTTCTTCAGCTGTAAAATGGAGGAAAATAGTGCTGTCAGTGAGCACATACTCACAATGTCTGGGTTACATAACCGCTTGACTCAGCTGGGAGTTAATCTCCCAGATGACGCGGTCATTGACAGAATCCTCCTGTCGCTTCCACCGAGCTACAAGAGCTTTGTGATTAACTTCAATATGCAGGGGATGGAAAAGACCATTCCTGAGGTATATTCAATGCTGAAATCAGCGGAGGTAGAAATCAAAAAGGAACATCAAGTGTTGATGGTGAATAAAACTACTAAGTTCAAGAAATGCAAGGGTAAGAAGAACTTCAAGAAGGACGGCAAGGAAGTTGCCGCGCCCGGTAAGCAAGCTGCCGGGAAGAAGCCAAAGAATGGACCCAAGCCCGAGACTGAGTGCTTTTATTGCAAGGGAAGTGGTCACTGGAAGCGGAACTGCCCCAAATACTTAGCGGACAAGAAGGTCGGCATCATGAAAGGTATATGTGATATACATGTAATTGATGTGTACCTTACCAGTACTCGTAGTAGCTCCTGGGTATTTGATACCGGTGCGGTTGCTCACATTTGTAACTCAAAGCAGGAGCTGCGGAATAAGGGGAGACTGGCGAAGGACAAGGTGACGATGCGCGTCGGGAATGGTTCCAAGGTCGATGTGATCGCCGTCGGCACGCTACCTCTACATTTACCTACGGGATTAGTTTTAAACCTCAATAATTGTTATTTAGTGCCAGCTTTGAGCATGAACATTGTATCAGGATCTCGTTTAATACGAGATGGCTACTCATTTAAATCCGAGAATAATGGTTGTTCTATTTATATGAGAGATATGTTTTATGGTCATGCTCCAATGGTGAATGGTTTATTCTTAATGAATCTCGAGCGTAATGCTACACATATTCATAGTGTGAATACCAAAAGATGTAAGGTTGATAATGATAGTCCCACATACTTGTGGCACTGCCGCCTTGGTCACCTAGGTGTCAAACGCATGAAGAAGCTCCATGCAGATGGACTTTTAGAGTCTCTTGATTACGAATCATTTGACACGTGCGAACCATGCCTCATGGGTAAGATGACCAAGACTCCGTTCTCAGGAATAATGGAGCGAGCAACCAACTTATTGGAAATCATACATACAGATGTGTGTGGTCCAATGAGTGTTGAGGCTCGCGGTGGTTATCGTTATGTTCTCACCCTCACTGATGACTTGAGTAGATATGGGTATGTCTACTTAATGAAACACAAGTCTGAGACCTTTGAAAAGTTCAAGGAATTTCAGAGTGAGATTGAGAATCAACGTGACAGGAAAATCAAGTTCTTGCGATCAGATCATGGGGGAGAATTCTTGAGTCACGAATTTGGCACACACTTAAGAAAACATGGAATAGTTTCACAACTCACGCCGCCTGGAACACCTCAGCGTAATGGTGTGTCCGAACGTCATAATCGCACTCTATTGGATATGGTGCGATCTATGATGTCTCTTACCGATTTACCGCTGTCATCTTGGGGCTATGCTTTAGAGACTGTCGCATTCACTTTAAATAGGGCTCCGTCGAAATCCGTTGAGACAACACCGTATGAATTATGGTTTGGGAAGAAACCTAAGCTGTCGTTTCTAAAAGTTTGGGGATGCGATGCTTATGTCAAGAAACTTCAACCTGAAAAGCTTGAACCCAAGTCGGAAAAATGCGTCTTCATAGGATACCCTAAAGAAACTATTGGGTATACCTTCTACCTCAGATCTGAAGGCAAGATCTTTGTTGCCAAGAATGGATCCTTTCTAGAGAAAGAGTTTCTCTCGAGAGAAGTAAGTGGGAGGAAAGTAGAACTTGATGAAGTATTACCTCTTGAACCGAAAAGTGGCGCAACACAGGAAAATGTTCCTGAGGTGCCTGCACCGACTAGAGAGGAAGTTAATGATGATGATCATGTGTGGGATCTAGAAGTAGATGTGTCTAGAGGGGGGTGATTAGACACTTCGTGCTAAAGTTGCTATTTTTAAGCCTTTTTGGTTTAAGTGGAGTTTAGGCACAATTTCAGCGCACACAATACATATCAAGCAAGCAAGCAAAGAGTATATGAGCAGCGGAATGTAAAGCATGCAACTTGCAAGAATGTAGAGGGAAGGGTTTGGAGATTTCGAACGCAATTGGAGACACAGATGTTTTTCCCGTGGTTCGGATAGGTGGTGCTATCCTACATCCACGTTGATGGAGACTTCAACCCACGAAGGGTAACGGTTGCACGAGTCCACACAGGGCTCCACCCAAGGGCAACGGTTGCGCGAGTCCACGAAGGGCTCCACCCACGAAGGGTCCATGAAGAAGCAACCACCCACAAAGGGTCCACGAAGAAGCAACCTTGTCTATCCCACCATGGCCAACGCCCACGAAGGACTTGCCTCACTAGCGGTAGATCTTCACGAAGTAGGCGATCTCCTTGCCCTTACAAACTCCTTGGTTCAACTCCACAATCTTGTCGGAGGCTCCCAAGTGACACCTAGCCAATCTAGGAGACACCACTCTCCAAGAAGTAACAAATGGTGTGTAGGTAATGAACTCCTTGCTCTTGTGCTTCAAACGATAGTCTCCCCAACACTCAACTCTCTCTCATAGGATTTGGATTTGGTGGAAAGAAGATTTGAGTGGAAAGCAACTTGGGAAGGCTAGAGATCAAGATTCATATGGTAGGAATGGAATGTCTTGGTCTCAACACATGAGTAGGTGGTTCTCTCTCAGAACATATGAGTTGGAATGTGTGTGTGTTCTGATGGCTCTCTCATATGAAGAGAGAGGTGGAGGGGTATATATAGCCTCCACACAAAATCCAACCGTTACACAGTTTTCCAATCTCGGTGGGACCGAATCAACAAACTCGGTCGGACCGAAAATGTAAACCTAGTGACCGTTAGAGATTTTCGGTGGGACTGACATGCAACTCGGTAGGACCGATTGGTTAGGGTTTGGGCATAACGTAATCTCGGTGAGACCGATTACACAAACTTGGTGAGACCGAATTTGGTAATTAGCTAACCAGAGAGTTGGTCAGGCAAACTCGGTGGGACCGATTTGCTCTTTCGGTGGACCGAGTGGAACTCGGTGAGACCGAAAAGTTACAAAGGGGAAACACTGAGTTTACATTGCAATCTCGGTGGGACCGATTCGCTCTTTCGGTGGGACCGAAAAGTTACGAAAGGGAAACAGAGAGTTTGCAACCCCATCTCGGTGGGACCGAGATCCTTATCGGTAGAACCGAATTGCTAGGGTTTGGCAGTGGCTAATGACAAGTGAAACTCGGTGGCGCCGGATAGGAAAAATCGGTAGGACCGAGTTTGGCTTAGAGTTTAGGTCATATGTGGATGTGGGAAAGTAGTTGAGGATTTTGGAGCATATCATTAAGCACATGGAGCAAGAGGCTCATTAAGCAACACCTCATCCCTCCTTGATAGTATTGGCTTTTCCTATGGACTCAATGTGATCTTGGATCACTAAAATATAAAAAGAAGAGTCTTGAGCTTTTGAGCTTGAGCCAATCCATTGTCCTTAGCATTTTGAAGGAGTTCCACTTTCACATCCATGCCATGCCATTGTTGAACTTATCTGAAACATGCTAGATAGAAGTGTTAGTCCAACACGAGATATGTTGTCATCAATTATCAAAACCACCTAGGGAGCACTTGTGCTTTCAATCTCCCCCTTTTTGGTAATTGGTGGCAACATACATCAAAGCTTTAGATAAAGATATAAAGAACAACAAGTAAAGCTTTGGAAGGACATGTAACAAGCATAGGCTCCCCCTACATGTATGCACTCATGTAAATATGAAATATAGTGGCATGTGAGAGCATAAACATGACAGAGCAGGCAATGTGTTACATGTATCTTGGCCATATGCATCAGAGCAAGAGATTATAAAAAAATACCTTCATGCTCATGAGTCCTTCTTGCAAACAATATGTACATAAGCAAGAACTCCTCATACTCATGATTTTGATGCATATACTTACCTTGTGGTCTCGAGTTGGCTTAGAATGGAATGAACCTGCACAAACAAGGTTAGATAACACAGGTACGTCCACTAGCCAGAGCAAACAAAAGAAACCACAAGAATACCAAGACTGGGATGACATGTAGAGAGTGATAACATTGGATTCAACATGTCCCCAAGAATAAATATATGCAATGAATTTGGCTGATTTCTTCTCCTTTAGGTGTCTTGCTCCCCCTGAATCTTACATGGGATATTGGGAGGAGATAGGAGACAGAAAATCAGAGCTGAATAGAAATTAATTCAAATGAGTTCATATGAACATGTCTTTCCCCCAAAAAGACATGTGGCATCTCTCCTCTTGAACATCTAGCATCTGGGATCCTTGAGTATTTTTCTCTCCCCCTTAACAACATCTGGGATCCTTGAGACTTTCTCTCCCCCTTAACACCTTTTCTCTCTTGGTGTGATCTCTCTTTCCTATAGGCTTTGATGTGATCTCTCTCTCTCCACCTTTGACATCAATTTCCAAGAAAATCCGTCGAATAGGTTTGGTCCTTGAGATTCAGTACAAAGCAGAGGATAAAATTGTGATGCTTGTAGAGGACAAGATTCATTGAGTGGAGCTGGATCCGAAGAAAGGTGGAATAAGTGGCGAAGTGGTTTTCTGATTGCAAAGTCGGTGGCACCGAGTGGCATATTTCGGTGGTACCGAAATATTCGGTTGGACCGAAATTTGCAAGTCGGTGGTACCGAGTTTACACATAGAAACACACTTGTCACCTCAACTCACTAGACAAGTAAGATCTCACAAAGATTTGCAATGAATTAAATGCAGAAAATGCAGAACAAACACAAAGAGAAAAGAGAAGAAACTGAAAGATCTAGATGAAGTTTTTTTTTGTTAAATGACAGAAACTAAACATGCATGAGACAAATGCAATAACACAGAAAAGAACACAAGAGAACTTCATCTAGAGTTGGGCGGTGACACAGTCACCTATGTTAGAGTATATTGACTTAGGAGTCAAGTGAGAACACCTGATCATAGGTCATACTCATCGTTTAAGCTCAAAATGGGGTTACCATTTTTCGTTTAAGCATCTTGATGTATTCACATCTTGTTGAGTTGCTTTGACTCATGTCTTGGAGTAAAGCTTCTCTAAGATGGAATAACATACCTTGGGTGGTGGTGTGATTCTTGCTCATGTAGTTGAACTTGTGTGGGTGCTCAAGGTTGATGTAGCTCATCAAGAGTTGGGAGCACCACTTGGAGTTTGAGTTCATCTACCTACATGGGTTAGTTCTTGCAAGGAAGAGCACTTGTGTATCCAAAAAAAATGACACTCATGAAGCTCATCATAGAATTTGTCAAAGGATATGTTTGAATGGTTTTGTGCTTCCTTGTCTTCAACCACCATTGTGTAGAGTCTTGGTGATGTAGAGATTGCTCAAGATGTGAGTGAGTCGCAATCTCATGGAATTAGATTCAACCAAGCGCCTACATTGGTTAGACAACATGCAAGGTACAAATATATCCAAGACAGAAGATAGTTATCACAAGAGATATATCATGGATTAGTCATAAGCTCATGTCTTGCATGTATCCAATGGAGTTTCTACTCCAAATTCGAAGCATCAATGATGTTCAATTCTCCTCTCAACCTGCAAAACACTTTCTCATCAAGCGGTTTAGTGAATATATCTGCCAATTGTTTATCGGTGCGAACATGCTTAAGATTGATGTCACCCTTAGCAACATGATCTCGAATGAAATGATGACGAACTTCAATATGCTTAGTTCGAGAATGTTGTACAGGATTATGACCAATTTTGATAGCACTTTCATTGTCACAAAGCAGTGGAACATGTTTCACATAAATCCCATAATCTTTAAGAGTTTGGGTCATCCAAAGTAATTGAGCACAACATGCGCTTTGGCGGTGGATAAGGATACGGAGTTTTGTTTCTTGGAAGACCAAGACACAAGAGATCTACCAAGAAATTGACAAGTACCCGAAGTGGACTTTCTATCAACCTTGTCTCCGGCATAATCTGAGTCGGAATAGCCAACAAGATCAAAAGAAGACCTCTTAGGATACCAAATGCCAAAATTTGGTGTATGGATTAAATATCTCACTATCCTTTTCACAGCCTTAAGATGACAATCTTTAGGAGCAGCTTGATATCGAGCACACATGCACACACTTAGCATAATATCGGGACGTGAAGCACATAGGTATAACAATGAACCAATCATAGAGCGATAAACCTTTTGATCAACGGGTTCACCATCTTTGGTCAAATCATTATGTCCACTAGTTGGCATGGGTGTAGACATACCTTTGCATTCTTGCATATTGAACTTCTTGAATAAGTCCTTGGTGTACTTTGTTTGAGAGACAAATGTACCTTCCTTAGTTTGCTTGATTTGCAACCCAAGAAAGAATTTGAGTTCACTCATCATAGACATCTCAAACTTCTCTGACATTAGCTTTCCAAACTTTTCACTAAAGAGAGGGTTAGTTGAACCAAATATGATGTCATCAACATAAATTTGGCATACAAAAAGTTCTCCATTAACCTTTTTAGTGAAAAGAGTAGAGTCAATTTTACCAATTTCAAAACCACTTGTAGTAAGGAACTTGGTCAAGCACTTATACCATGCTCTAGGAGCTTGTTTAAGACCATAAAGAGCTTTGTGAAGTTTGTAAACATGATTTGGTTTCTTAGGATTGGCAAAGCCGGGAGGTTGTTTGACATAAACTTCCTCCTCTATTTCTCCATTTAGAAAAGCACTTTTAATGTCCATTTGGTACAAGGTGATATTATGGTGATTAGCATAGGCAAGTAAGATGCGAATGGACTCAAGTCTAGCAACGGGAGCATATGTCTCACCATAGTCCATACCTTCGACTTGTGTGTATCCTTGGGCGACGAGACGTGCTTTGTTGCGAACCACTTGTCCATCTTCATCTTGCTTGTTGCGAAACACCCATTTGGTACCAATGATGTTGTGGTTATTGTCGGGCTTCTCAACCAATGTCCAAACTTGGTTTCTCTCAAAATTATGTAGCTCTTCATGCATAGCGTTTATCCAATCCGGATCTTCCAATGCTTCTTCAACCTTCATTGGTTCAATGCTCGAGATGAATGAATAGTTCTCACAAAAGTTAGCTAAACGAGTTTTTGAGCGAGTCATTCTCCCGGTTTGTATATCGTTGAGAATTTGCTCGACGGGATGATCTTTGGCAATTCTTGCTCGAACTCGTGATAGCTTTTGCTTGGGTCTTTGTTGAGCATCTTCTTCATCTTGTTCTTCTTCTTGGCCTTCTTCATTGTTGATGCCGTCGTTCTCTTATCGTGGTGGAGGAGGTTGTTGATGTTCATTTTGACGTACTTCCTCGTTTTTTTCATCTTGGTGTGGCCCACTTGTGGATGCTTCCGTGTCGATCCTTCGTTCACCTTGTTGTGAAGTAGAAGCTTCCACTTGGACGGATGAAGTACTCTCCTTCACCTCCGTTGGACGAATTTTGCCAATGGACAAATCTCGAATTGCTTCTGAAGGGTCTTTGTCTCCTACATCAATTGGCAATTGCTCTACTTGCGAGCCATTAGATTCATCAAACTTCACATCTACCGTCTCTTCAACCATTCGGGTGAAATTGTTGTAGACATGGTAAGTGTGAGAGTTTGAGTCATAACCAAGTAGAAAACCTTCATGAGATTTGGGAGCAAACTTTGAACGACGATGCTTATCAAGAATGTAGCACTTTGAGCCGAATACTCGAAAGTATCCAACTTGAGGCTTGTTACCGGTGAGGAGCTCGTATGCCGTCTTGCCGAGTAGCTTGTGAAGATATAAGCGATTTGTTGCGTGACAAGCTGTCTCAACTGCTTCTGCCCAAAAGTGCTTTGGCGTCTTGTATTCATCAAGCATTGTCCTTGCCATTTCAATGAGCGTCCGGTTCTTCCTCTCAACAACTCCATTTTGTTGAGGTGTGTATGTAGCCGAGAACTCGTGTGAAATCCCTTCTTCGTCAAGAAAGGTGTCCACATTTGCGTTCTTGAACTCCGTTCCGTTGTCACTCCGAACCTTCTTGATCTTCACATCAAACTAATTTTGGGCTTTCCTAGCGAAGTTTCTGAAGATCTTCTGGACCTGCGATTTGTCATTGAGGAAAAATACCCACGTAAATCTTGAAAAATCATCAACTATAACTAGACCAAAGGAATTTCCACCGAGACTCTTGTAGGCATTGGGACCAAAAAGATCCATGTGAAGCAGCTCAAGTGGCCTCCTTGTGGTCATGATGTTCTTCACTGGATGTCTTCCTCCAACCTGTTTACCTGCTTGACAAGCACTGCAAAGTCTATCCTTATCAAATACGACATCGTTAACTCCAAGGATATGATTTCCTTTAATAAGCTTGTCAAGGTTTCTCATGCCAACGTGACCTAGTCGTCTATGCCACAACCAACCTTTTGAGGATTTAGCAACAAAGCAAGTTTTAGGTTGTGCCTTTTTAGAGAAATCGACGATGTAAAGATCACCTCTACGCATACCGGTAAAGACCATTTTATGATTGTCCCGACGAAATACTTGGCAATCTACCTCAGTAATAGGACATTCAAACCGAAATCAGCAAGTCTAGATACTGAAAGTAAGTTGTAGCCAAGAGATTCAACGAGCATGACATTTTGAATGGAGCTATCATGTGAGATGGCCACCTTACCAAGGCCAACCACTTTACCCTTTGAATTATCACCAAAGGTGACATATTTTCGAGGACCGTTGTTTTCAGCAAGCTCACGAAACATCTCTTCATCTCCGGTCATATGATCAGTACATCCACTATCAAGAACCCATTCCTTTCCTCCTGATTCATATCCCCGAAGATTTGCCATAAGACCAAAATGTCTCATTGCATCGTCGAGATCGAAGTCACTATCATCATCATCATAATATTCATGTTCATCATGATCTTGTGACTCGTCATTTCCTAGAGAGGGCAATTCATTAGATAAATGATCAAAGTGGTTACTTTTATGAATTCTCATAGCTTTGAGTATGATATCATTAATGATTCCAACATCCCCTTTAGCATGCTTAAGTTTGGCAAGTTCAAGAAGACATTTACCAAAACTAGGATCACTAGAGTTCATCTTACTCAAGGCAATGGATTTATGGAGAATTTCATCCAAAGTTTTCAAGGAATGATTGGGAAATTGATCCTCAAGAAATTTCCATATAGTATAGGCACAATCTTGAGTAGGCAAACTAGCAATCAGATTTTTGGGCAATCCTCTAATGATGAGCTCAATAGTTCTAAGATTGCGAATCATGTCAATATCTTCATCTAGGGTAGGATGCAAGGGATCAATATGGGGTGCACAAGGGCTAGCAATATACTTGTTCAAATGATATTGATTGAAGATTACAAGCATCTCATTTTTCCACTCATGAAAATACTTTCCATCAAGAATAGGCACTCTATGTCTAAGACTCCCTAGAGTAGACACATCCATCTTCCTCCAATGGTGATTAGACCAAGGCAATGGAGACCAAAGCTCTGATACCACTTGTAGGATCTAGAAGTAGATGTGTCTATAGGGGGGTGATTAGACACTTCGTGCTAAAGTTGCTATTTTTTAAGCCTTTTTGGTTTAAGTGGAGTTTAGGCACAATTCCAGCGCACACAATACATATCAAGCAAGCAAGCAAAGAGTATATGAGCAGCGGAATGTAAAGCATGCAACTTGCAAGAATGTAGAGGGAAGGGTTTGGAGATTTCAAACGCAATTGGAGACACGGATGTTTTTCCCATGGTTCGGATAGGTGGTGCTATCCTACATCCACGTTGATGGATACTTCAACCCACGAAGGGTAACGGTTGCGCGAGTCCACACAGGGCTCCACCCAAGGGCAACGGTTGCGCGAGTCCACGAAGGGCTCCACCCACGAAGGGTCCACGAAGAAGCAACCACCCACAAAGGGTCCACGAAGAAGCAACCTTGTCTATCCCACCATGGCCAACGCCCACGAAGGACTTGCCTCACTAGCGGTAGATCTTCACGAAGTAGGCGATCTCCTTGCCCTTACAAACTCCTTGGTTCAACTCCACAATCTTGTCGGAGGCTCCCAAGTGACACCTAGCCAATCTAGGAGACACCACTCTCCAAGAAGTAACAAATGGTGTGTAGGTAATGAACTCCTTGCTCTTGTGCTTCAAATGATAGTCTCCCCAACACTCAACTCTCTCTCATAGGATTTGGATTTGGTGGAAAGATTTGAGTGGAAAGCAACTTGGGAAGGCTAGAGATCAAGATTCATATGGTAGGAATGGAATGTATTGGTCTCAACACATGAGTAGGTGGTTTTCTCTCAGAACATATGAGTAGGAATGATGTGTGTGTTCTGATGGCTCTCTCATCGAATGAGAAGGAGGTGGAGGGGTATATATAGCCTCCACACAAAATCCAACCGTTACACAGATTTCCAATCTCGGTGGGACCGAATAAATAAACTCGGTCTGACCGAAGTAGTAAACCTAGTGACTGTTAGGAATTTCGGTGGGACTGACATGCAACTCGGTAGGACCGATTCGGTTAGGGTTTGGGCATAACGTAATCTCGGTGAGACCGATTACACAAACTCGGTGAGACCGAGTTTGGTAATTAGCTAACCAGAGAGTTGGTCAGGCAAACTCGGTGGGACCGATTTGCTCTTTCGGTGGGACCGAGTGAAACTCGGTGAGACCGAAAAGTTACAAAGGGGAAACACTGAGTTTACATTGCAATCTCGGTGGGACCAATTCGCTCTTTCGGTGGGACCGAAAAGTTACGAAAGGGAAACAGAGAGTTTGCAACCCCATCTCGGTGAGACCGAGATCCTTATCGGTAAGACCGAATTGCTAGGGTTTGGCAGTGGCTAATGACAATTGAAACTCGGTGGCGCCGGATAGGAAAAATCGGTAGGACCGAGTTTGGCTTAGAGTTTAGGTCATATGTGGATATGGGAAAATAGTTGAGGGTTTTGGAGCATATCATTAAGCACATGGAGCAAGAGGCTCATTAAGCAACACCTCATCCCTCCTTGATAGTATTGGCTTTTCCTATGGACTCAATGTGATCTTGGATCACTAAAATATAAAAAGAAGAGTCTTGAGCTTTTGAGCTTGAGCCAATCCATTGTCCTTAGCATTTTGAAGGAGTTCCACTTTCACATCCATGCCATGCCATTGTTGAACTTATCTGAAACATGCTAGATAGAAGTGTTAGTCCAACAAAAGATATGTTGTCATCAATTATCAAAACCACCTAGGGAGCACTTGTGCTTTCAATCTCCCCCTTTTTGGTAATTGATGGCAACATACATCAAAGCTTTAGATAAAGATATAAAGAACAACAAGTAAAGCTTTGGAAGGACATGTAACAAGCATAGGCTCCCCCTACATGTATGCACTCATGTAAATATGAAAATATAGTGGCATGTGAGAGCATAAACATGACAGAGCAGGCAATGTGTTACATGTATCTTGGCCATATGCATTAGAGCAAAAGATTAAAAAAATGCCTTCATGCTCATGAGTCCTTCTTGCAAACAATATGTACATAAGCAAGAACTCCTCATACTCATGATTTTGATGCATATACTTACCTTGTGGTCTCGAGTTGGCTTAGAATGGAATGAACCTGCACAAACAAGGTTAGATAACACAGGTACGTCCGCTAGCCAGAGCAAACAAAAGAAACCACAAGAATACCAAGACTGGGATGACATGTAGAGAGTGATAACATTGGATTCAACATGTCCCCAAGAATAAAGATATGCAATGAATTTGGCTGATTTCTTCTCCTTTAGGTGTCTTGCTCCCCCTGAATCTTACATGGGATATTGGGAGGAGATAGGAGATAGAAAATCAGAGCTGAATAGAAATTAATTCAAATGAGTTCATATGAACATGTCTTTCCCCCAAAAAGACATGTGGCATCTCTCCTCTTGAACATCTAGCATCTGGGATCATTTGAGTATTTTTCTCTCCCCCTTAACACATCTGGGATCCTTGAGACTTTCTCTCCCCCTTAATACTTTTTCTCTCTTGGTGTGATCTCTCTTTCCTACAGGCTTTGATGTGATCTCTCTTCCTACAGGCTTTGATGTGATCTCTCTCTCCCCCTTTGACATCAATTTCCAAGAAGGTTTTTCCTAATCCGTCGAATAGGTTTGGTCCTTGAGATTCAGCACAAAGCAGAGGATAAAATTGTGATGCTTGTAGAGGACAAGATTCATTGAGTGGAGCTGGATCCGATGAAATGTAGAATAAGTGGCAAATTGGTTTTCTGATTGCAAAGTCGGTGGCACCGAGTGGTATATTTCGGTGGTACCGAATATATTCGGTTGGACCGAAATTTGCAAGTCGGTGGTACCGAGTTTACACATAGAAACACACTTGTCACCTCAGCTCACTAGACAAGTAAGATCTCACAAAGATTTGCAATGAATTAAATGCAGAAAATGCAGAACAAACACAAAGAGAAAAGAGAAGAAACTGAAAGATCTAGATGAAGTTTTTTTTGTTAAATGACAGAAACTAAACATGCATGAGACAAATGCAATAACACAGAAAAGAACACAAGATAACTTCATGTAGGATTGGGCGGTGACACAGTCACC
The DNA here is from genome assembly GCF_003073215.2 of Triticum urartu. NCBI lineage: Eukaryota > Viridiplantae > Streptophyta > Magnoliopsida > Poales > Poaceae > Triticum > Triticum urartu. Next base: position 527,497,551 of record NC_053026.1, read on the forward strand.
TATGTTAGAGTATATTGACTTAGGAGTCAAGTGAGAACACTTGATCATAGGTCATACTCATCGTTTAAGCTCAAAATGGGGTTACCATTTTTCGTTTAAGCATCTTGATGTATTCACATCTTGTTGAGTTGCTTTGACTCATGTCTTGGAGTAAAGCTTCTCTAAGATGGAATAACATACCTTGGTTGGTGGTGTGATTCTTTCTCATGTAGTTGAACTTGTGTGGGTGCTCAAGGTTGATGTAGCTCATCAAGAGTTGGGAGCACCACTTGGAGTTTGAGTTCATCTACCTACATGGGTTAGTTCTTGCAAGGAAGAGCACTTGTGTATCCAAAAATGACACTCATGAAGCTCATCATAGAATTTGTCAAAGGATATGTTTGAATGGTTTTGTGCTTCCTTGTGTATCCAAAATAAAGCCTTTACCAAACATATCGTTGATGCTTTGATGCAATCTTATGAAGAAAAACTTGAGTTGGAAGTTTCTATCCCTAGAAAACTTTATGATGAGTGGGAACCTACTATTAGAATTAAGATTAAAGATCATGAATGCTATGCTTTGTGTGATTTGGGTGCTAGTGTTTCCATGATTCCAAAGACTTTGTGTGATTTGCTAGGTTTCCGTGATTTTGATTATTGCTCTTTAAACTTGCACCTTGCGGATTCCACTATTAATAAACCTGTGGGAAGAATTAATGATGTTCTTATTGTTGCGAATAGGAATTATGTGCCTGTGGATTTTATTGTTCTTGACATAGATTGCAATCCTTCATGTCCTACTATTCTTGGTAGACCTTTCCATAGAATGATTGGTGCAATTATTGATATGAAGGAAGTGAATATTAGATTCCAATTTCCGTTAAGGAAAGGCATGGAACACTTCCCTATAAATAAAATTAAATTACCTTATGAATCTATTATGAGAGCCACTTATGGATTGCTTTCCCAAAGATGGCAATACCTAGATCTATTCTTGCTTGTTATGCCTAACTAGGGGCGTTAAACGATAGCGCTTGTTGGGAGGAAACCCAATTTTATTTTTATTACTTGATTTTTGCTCCTGTTTAGTAATAAATAAATTGTCTAGCCTCTGTTTTGGTTGTGTTTTTTGTGTTTAATTAGTGTTTGTTCCAAGTAGAACCGTTAGGAAGACTTGGGGAAAGTCTTGTTGAACTTGCCGTAAAAAACAGAAACTTTGGCGCTCACGAGAACTGCTGTAATTTTTATTTGGAAAGTGATATTTAGTTAATTCTTTTTGCAGATGATTAATAGATAAATTCCTCACGTCCATAAATTTATTTTAGAATTTTTGGGGTTCCGGATCTTGCGCTAGCTACATATTACTACAGACTGTTCTGTTTTTGACAGATTCTGTTTTTTCATGTGTTGTTTGCTTATTTTGATGAATCTATGGCTAGTAAAATAGTTTATAAACCATAGAGAAGTTGTAATACAGTAGGTATAATACCCATATAAATAAAGAATGAGTTCATTACAGTACCTTGAAGTGGTATTTTGTTTTCTTTCGCTAACGGAGCTCATGAGATTTTCTACTTTAAGTTTTGTGTTGTGAAGTTTTCAAGTTTTGGGTGAAGATTTGATGGATTATGGAACAAGGAGTGGAAAGAGACTAAGCTTGGGGATTTCCATGGCACACCCAAGATAATATAAGGACACCTAAAAGCCAAAGCTTGGGGATGCCCCGGAAGGCATCCCCTCTTTCGTCTACTTCTATCGGTAATTTTACTTGGAGCTATATTTTTATTCGCCACATGATATGTGTTTTGCTTGGAGCGTCTTGTATGATTTGAGTCTTTGCTTGTTAGTTTACCACAATAATCCTTGCTGTACACACCTTTTGAGAGAGCCATACATGATTTGGAATTTGTTAGAATACTCTATGTGCTTCGCTTATATCTTTTGAGTTATATAATTTTGCTCTAGTGCTTCACTTATATCTTTTAGAGCACGGTGGTGGATTTGTTTTATAGAAACCATTGATCTCTCATGCTTCACTTAGATTATTTTGAGAGTCTTAATAGCATGGTAATTTGCTTAAAATCCTAATATGCTTGGTATGCAAGATTAATAATAAAACTTTCTTATGAGTGTGTTGAATACTAAGAGAAGTTTGATGCTTGATGATTGTTTTGAGACATGGAGGTAATAATATCAAAGTCGTGCTAGTTGAGTAGTTGTGAAATTGAGAAATACTTGTGTTGAGGTTTGCAAGTCCCGTAGCATTCACGTATGGTAAACGTTATGCAACAAATTTGAAACATGAGGTGTTATTTGATTGTCTTCCTTATGAGTGGCGGTCGGGGACGAGCGATGGTCTTTTCCTACCAATCTATCCCCCTAGGAGCATGCATGTAGTACCGAGGTTTTTGATGACTTGTAGATTTTTGCAATAAGTATGTGAGTTCTTTATGACTAATCTTGAGTCCATGGATTATACGCACTCTCACCCTTCCATCCTTGCTAGCCTCTTCGGTACCGTGCATTACCCTTTCTCACATTGAGAGTTGGTGCAAACTTCGCCGGTGCATCCAAACCCCGTGATATGATACGCTCTTTCACACATAAACCTCCTTATATCTTCCTCAAAACAGCCACCATACCTACCTATTATGGCATTTCCATAGTCATTCCGAAATATATTGCCATGCAACTTTCCATCATTCCGTTCATCATGACACATTCATCATTGTCATATTGCTTAGCATGGTCATGTAGTTGACATAGTATTTGTGGCAAAGCCACCGTTCATAATTCTTACATACATGTCACTCTTGGTCCATTGCATATCCCGGTACACCACCGAAGGCATTCATATAGAGTCATCTTTGTTCTAGTATCGAGTTGTAATCATTGAGTTGTAAATAAATAGAAGTGTGATGATCATCATTTTCTAGAGCATTGTCCCAAGTGAGGAATATAAAAAAAAGAAAGAAAGGCCATAAAAAAGAGAAGGCCAAAAAAAGAGAAAGGCCATAAAAAGAACGAGAAAAGGCCAAAAAAAAAGAAAAGAGAAAAAAATGAGAGAAAAAGAGAGAAGGGACAATGTTACTATCCTTTGCCACACTTGTGCTTCAAAGTAGCACCATGATCTTCATATTAGAGAGTCTCTCATGTTATCACTTTCATATACTAGTGGGAAATTTTCATTATAGAACTTGGCTTGTATATTCCAAGAATGGGCCTCCTCAAGTGCCCTAGGTCTTCGTGAGCAAGCAAGTTGGATGCACACCCACTAGTTTCTTTTGTTGAGCTTTCATACATTTATAGCTCTAGTGCATCCGTTGCATGGCAATCCCTACTCCTTGCATTAACATCAATCGGTGGGCATCTCCATAGCCCATTGATTAGCCTCGTTGATGTGATACTTCCTCCTTTTTTGTCTTCTCGACATACCCCCCTCATTATATTCTATTCCACCTATAGTGCTATGTCCATGGCTTGCGCTCATATATTGCGTGAAAGTTTATAGGTTTGAGATTACTAAAGTATGAAACAATTGCTTGGCTTGTCATCGGGGTTGTGCATGATGATAGCATTCTTGTGTGACGAAAATGAAACATGACCTAACCATATGATTTAGTAGGGATGAACTTTCTTTGGCCATGTTATTTTGAGAAGACATAATTGCTTAGTTAGTATGCTTGAAGTATTATCATTTTTATGTCAATATGAACTTTTGTCTTGAATCTTTCAGATCTGAATATTCATACCACAATTAAGAAGAATTACATTAAAATTATGCCAAGTAGCACTCCACATCAAAAATTCTGTTTTTATCATTTACCTACTCGAGGACGAGCAGGAATTAAGCTTAGGGATGCTTGATACGTCTCCTACGTATCTATAATTTTGACTGCTCCATGCTATATTATCTACTGTTTTGGACATTATTGGGCTTTATTATCCACTTTTATATTATTTTTGGGACTAACCTATTAACCGAAGGCCCAGCCCAGAATTGCTGTTTTTTGCCTGTTTTAGGGTTTCGAACAAAAGGAATATCAAACAGAGTCCAAACGGAACGAAACCTTCGGGAAAGTGATTTTCTCATCGAATACAACTCAGGAGACTTGGACCCTACGTCAAGACACATAACAGGAGGCCACGAGGTAGGGGGCGCGGCCTACCCCCCAGGCGCGCCCTCCACCCTCGTGGGCCCCCTGTTGCTCCACCGACGTACTTCTTCCTCCTATATATACCCACGTACCCCCAAATG
>NC_053026.1:527502787-527519329 GCF_003073215.2 Triticum urartu
GGGCCCACCTGTCATTGAGACAGGGCCGGTCTACTGGAGTCAGCCCAGCCGGCTGTGGTGTGCACTCGCACATGCACGCGCCCAAGGCAGGGGCACGGCGCGGCCATACGAGGTCGGCGAGGCTGGCAGCAGCTAGCGGGGGTGAGCGGGGGAGTTGCCGCGCGCAACCGGGGCCTGGCCGGAGTGCGGCAGGGATGCGCGCGGAGGGGCGAGGCAAGTTGCCGGCGGCAACGGCAGCTCGAGGAGGTAGCACTGCAGCAAGAACCAGCGGCCGCGATGGAGGCAGAAGGCGGGCATGGCGCATGCGTCGGGGGAGCAGCAGTGTGCAGCAAGCAGCAGGGAAGGCAGGGCGCACGGGACGCGGTCAACCGCCGCGGTGAGCGCGAGGGTGTGTGAACTCACGCGCGAGCGCCGGCCATGGCGGCCGAGCGCGGGGATGGCCTCAACGGCGACACATCGAAGCAGGGGGAGAGGGGATCCGGGAGAGGAGCTCACAGTGCGCCTGCAGATGAGCAAAGTGGGCGCGAGGATGGGTTGTCGGAGTCGATTTTGATGACGAAGTCGTCGGCGTCCAAGAAGGAAGAAGTCGGCGGAGAGGGTGATGCAGAGGCGGTGAGCTCGAGGACGGGGTCGGGAAAGGCATAGCATAGCACGTCGGAGCTCGTGGGCGTGCTCCTAGGCGACGGCGAGCCCATGGGGCGCGCGGGTGAGAGCGCCCATGGTGACGGCGTCGGGCGCTGACGGATCTGGAGTGGGGGCGAGGCCAAAGGGAGAGGGGGGAATTGGGGGTCGCTAGGGTTCGGCCCGGGTGATGGCCGACTTAAGTACGAGGAGGGGCGCCGGCGGATGGCCGCCACGGCGATGCCCATTGCCGTGGCGGGCATCGGAAGTGGCCACGGTGCGGGAGGGACAGGGAGAGGGAGGGGATAGGTGGGCTGGCCTGCTCGGGCGGACGGCTGGCCTGGGGGTGGCCAGTTGGGCCACTTGGTCCAGGGGAGAGTGGGGGGTCTTTTTGTTTTCTTTTACTATTTTTCTGTGTACTTTACTTTACTTTTATTCAATTTTATCTTTTTTTCCTGTTGTTTTAGTTTTTGTAAAATATATACTTGGTAGCTAATTTAGTATTTCAATTTAGTCCACTGTCACAAAAATTCTAGTCCCCAAATAATTTAGTTTGATATTTTATTAATTAGTAAAGGCATTTAAATAATTATGTTTGCTACTACATAAATCATTTTAGTGCAGTTAGGAATTTCATAAAAGTTTGGTTTCACCACCATAATCGCCTATGCATAATCTGGCATGACCCGAACATTTTAATTTCATTGGTTGAAAACTTTTGTTGTTTGCCTTTAATTAAAATTTGAATTTGAATCGTTTTGAACTAAAGCTAGTTTATCAATAGTAACAGAGGTGATTTGGCATCATTAGCAGAGGTTTACTGTATCTTAATTATCCGGGTGTCACAAACACCATGTTTAAGTAGAGATTACAGCGGGGATAATAGGTGTTACACCGTTGCATAGAGGGGGAGAAAGTTGGTGTTGACGGTAGCAAGATTGTTGATGTAGATCATTGCCCCCGGCGGCACTCCGGCGCCACCGGATGCGAGGGGGAGAGAGCCCTCCTTCTTCTTCTTCTTCCTTGGCCTCCCCCCCTAGATGGGAGGAGAGTTCCCCCTCTGGTCCTTGGTCTCCATGGTGTCGGAGGGGCGGGAGCCCCTCCGAGATTGGATCTCCCTCTCTTTTCTCTTCTGTTTCGCATTCCCAGATCTGGTCGAAAACCGTTTCTTATATTCCTGAAGATCCGTAACTCCGATTGCGCTGAGATTTTAACACGATTTTTTTTCCGGATATAAGCTTCCTTGCGCCCGAAGTAGAGGTCCAACCGACGTACGAGGTGAGCACAACCCACCACGGCACGCCTGGCTCCTCTAGCATGCCCTGGTGGGTTGTGCCCACCACTGGCCCCCGTTTGCGGTGATTCCAACTCCCCAAAATCACATATATTCCAAAATAATTCTTCGTGAAATTTTATTGCATTTGGACTTCATTTGATATGGATACTATGCGATACAAAAAACATGCAGAAAACAGGAACCGACACTTGGCACTGGATCAATAGGTTAGTCCAATAACTCATATAAAAAGTTGCCAAAAGTATGTAAAACTTGTATAATATTGGCATGAAACAATCAAAAATTATAGATACGACGGAGACGTATCAGCATCCCCAAGCTTAATTCCTGCTCGTCCTCGAGCAGGTAAATGATAAAAAAGATAATTTTTGATGTGGAATGCTACCTAGCATAAAATTGATCATATATCTAATCATGGCATGAATATTAAGACATAAGTGATTCAAAGCAATAGTCTATAATTTGACATAAAGACATAAATACGCAGGCATCCCAACAAACAATTATGTCTTTCAAAATATCAAAGCTAAAGAAAGCTATCCCTACAAAATCATATAGTCTTGTCATGCTCTGTCTTCTTAACACAAAGTATTTATCATGCACAACCCCGATGACAAGCCGAGCAATTGGTTTGTACTTTTTAATGTGCTTCAGCTTTTTCAACCCTCACGCAATACATGAGCGCAAGCCATGGATATAGCACTATGGGTGGAATAGAGCTATGCTCCCCGGCAACGGCGCAAGAAAATAGTCTTGATAACCCACAAGTATAGGGGATCGCAACAGTTTTCGAGGGTACAATATTCAACCCAAATTTATTGATTCGACACAAGGGGTGCCAAAGAATATTCTCAAGTATTAGCAGCCGAGTTGTCAATTCAACCACACCTGGAAACTTAATATTTGCAGCAAATTATTTAGTAGCAAAGTAATATGATAGTAGCGGTAACGGTAGCAAAAACAATATTGATTTATATGATTGTAACAGTAGCAACAGAAAAGTAAATAAGCGAAGAACAATATGTGAAAAGCTCGCAGGCAATGGATCAATGATGGATAATTATGTTGGATGCGATTCCTCATGCAATAGTTATAACATAGGGTGACATAGAACTAGCCCCAGTTCATCAATGTAATGTAGGTATGTATTCCGAATATAGTCATACGTGCTTATGGAAAAGAACTTTCATGACATCTTTTGTCCTACCCTCCCGTGGCAGCGGGGTCCTATTGGAAACTAAGGATATTAAGGCCTCCTTTTAATAGAGTACCGGACCAAAGCATTAACACTTAGTGAATACATGAACTCCTCAAACTACGGTCATCACCGGTAAGTATCCCGATTATTGTCACTTCGGGGTTAACGGATCATAACACATAATAGGTGACTATAGACTTGCAAGATAGGATCAAGAACTCACATATATTCATGAAAACATAATAGGTTCAGATATGAAATCATGGCACTCGGGCCCTAGTGACAAGCATTAAGCATAGCAAAGTCATAGCAACATCAATCTCAGAACATAATGTGGATACTAGGGATCAAACCCTAACAAAACTAACTCGATTACATGATAAATCTCATCCAACCCATCACCGTCCAGCAAGCCTACGATGGAATTACTCACGCACGGTGGTGAGCATCATGAATTGGTGATGGAGGAAGGTTGATGATGACGATGGCGACGGATTCCCCTCTCCGGAGCCCCGAACGGACTCCAGATCAGCCCTCCCGAGAGAGATTAGGGCTTGGCGGCGGCTCCGTATCGTAAAACGTGATGAATCCTTCTCTCCAATTTTTTTCTCCCTGAATGTGAATATATGGAGTTGGAGTCGAGGTCAGTGGAGCACCAGGGGGCCCACGAGGCAGGGGGCGCGCCCAGGGGGGTAGGCGCGCCCCCCACCCTCGTGGATAGGGTGTGGCCCCCTAGCCTTGATTCTTTTGACAGTATATTTTATATATTCCAAAAATATTCTCCGTTGATTTTCAGGTCATTCCAAGAACTTTTATTTCTGCACAAAATAACACCATGGAATTCTGCTGAAAACAGCGTCAGTCCGGGTTAGTTCATTCAAATCATGCAAGTTAGAGTCCAAAACAAGGGCAAAAGTGTTTGGAAAAGTAGATACGTTGGAGACGTATCAACTCCCCCAAGCTTAAAACTTTGCTTGTCCTCAAGCAATTCAGTTGACAAACTGAAAGTTATAAAGAGAAACTTTTACAAACTCTCTTTGCTCTTGTTGTTGTAAATATGTAAAGCCGGCATTCAAGTTTTCAGCAAAGATTATGAACTAACCATATTCACAATAACATTTAGGTCTCATGTTTACTCATATCAATGACATAATCAACTAGCGAGCAATAATAATAAATCTTGGATGACAACACTTCCTCAAAACAATCATAATATGATATAACAAGATGGTATCTCGCTAGCCCTTTCTGAGACCGCAAAACATAAATGCAGAGCACCCCTGGAGATCAAGGCTGACTGGAAATTGTAATTCATGGTAAAAGAGATCCAATCAAGTCATAGTCAATGTAAACTAACAATAATACATGCAAATGATAGCGGTGCTCTCCAACTGGTGCTTTTTAATAAGAGGATGATGACTCAACATAGAAGTAAATAAATAGGCCCTTCGCAGAGGGAAGCAGGGATTTGTAGAGGTGTTAGAGCTCGGTTTTGAAATAGAGATGAATAATATTTTGAGCGGTATCATTTCATTGTCAACATAACAACCGAGAGATCTCGATATCTTCCATGCTACACACATTATAGGCAGTTCCCAAGCAGAATGGTAAAGTTTATACTCCCCCACCACCAACAAGCATCAATCCATGGCTTGCCCGAAACAACGGGTGCCTCCAACTAACAACAATCCTGGGGGAGTTTTGTTTGCAATTATTTTGATTCAATTTGAGCATGGTACTGGGCATCCCGGTGACCAGCCATTTTCTCGTGGGTGAGGAGCGGAGTCCACTCCTCTTGAGAATAACCCGCCTAGCATGGAAAATACAGACAGCCCTAGTTGATACATGAGCTATTCGAGCATACAAAACATAATGTTTATTTGAAGCTTTAGAGTTTGGCACATACAAATTTACTTGGAACGGCAGGTAGATACCGCATATAGGTAGGTATGAGTGGACTCATATGGAATAACTTTGGGGGTTTATGAATTGGATACACAAGCAGTATTCCTGCTTAGTACAAGTGAAGGCTAGAAAGAGACTCGGAAGCGACCAGCTAGAGAGCAACAACAGTAATGAACATGCATTAAAATTAATCAACACTAATGCAAGCACGAGTAGGATATAAATCACCATGAACATAAATATCGTGGAGGCTATGTTGATTTTGTTTCAACTACATGCATGAACATGTGCCAAGTCAAGCCACTCGAATCGTTCAAAGGAGGATACCACCCTATCATACCACATTACAACCATTTTTATAGCATGTTGGCACGCAAGGTAAACCATTATAAACTCCTAGCAAATTAAGCATGGCATGAGCAACTATAATCTCTAATTGTCATTGCAAACATGTTTCATTCATAATAGGCTGAATTAGGAGCGATGAACTAATCATATTTACAAAAACAAGAGAGGTTGAGTTCATACTAGCTTTTCTCATCTCAACCAGTCCATCATATATCGTCATTATTGCCTTTCACTTGCACAACCGAATGGTGTGGATAATAATAATAGTGCGTGTGCATTGGACTAAGCTGGAATCTTCAAGCATTCAATTCAAGGGAGAAGACAAGGTAATATGGGCTCTTTGTTAGATTGACAATAATGCATATGAGAGCCACTCAACATTTTCATTGTGGTCTTCTCCTCTCGACCACCAAAAAAAAGAAAAGAAACAAAACTATTTACACGGGAAAGCTCCCAACAAGCGAAAGAAGAACGAGAAATCTTTTTGGGTTTTTCTTTTAATTACTGCTACTACAAGCATGGAAAGTAAACTAGCTAAAAGCTACAACTAATTATTTTTTGGTTTTTCTTAAGGTTTTTCAAACACACAAGAAGAATGCCAGAAAAGAAAATAAACTAGCATGGATAATACAATGAAAAAGTATGAGCACCGACAACTAGAATGAGTGTGTAAACATGAATGTAATGTCGGCGAGAAATACATACTCCCCCAAGCTTAGGCCTTTGGCCTAAGTTGGTCTATGGCCACAGATCAAAGCTGCCCTCTCCAGTGTACTGAGGAGGATCCTCAGGGTGCCACTGGTTAGCGATCTCCTCCGAATCCCACTGATAAAAAGGCTGACGATAAGGATCAAGTGGTGGCTCCGGCTCAGGCTCTGGAGCTGATGTCAGGCCCCGGTAGGCATGAATGGCCTCCGGCAGAACAAGGTACATGCCTGAAAATATGTTGAACAAAGAAGGAGCAGGCAAGGTAATAGTCTCAAAGTAGTCTTTATCAAATATCAGTCTATAGTTAAACAACTTCTTCTTATTCTTAACAATAAAATCATGTGCTACCATACTCTTATAATCTAGAAAAATGTGAGGCAACAACTTTTTCTCTTTCTCATAATGCCTAATAGGTATGTTAAAGTGTGGAGCAAGGCGCGAGGCAAAGATGCCTCCTAAGACGGGACCCTTTGTACAGTTCACATTTAACCGTTTAGCAACAATAGCGCCTAAACTAAAAGTGGTATCACGAAACAAAGGATGGCGCAAAATAACAATATCAAGGGCACTAAGATTTCCACAGTTCCCGCGACCAATTAAGCATATGCTAGCAAATATTGCAAAGTAGCGTAGAACAGGAAAATGTATGCTAGTGATTCTTGCATCGGAAACTTTGCTCGTTTCCCCTACAGTAATCATATCAATAAATCCCTCCACATCATTATGATGTGGTTCCTCTATGCTGCCCTGAAAGGGTATCCTACAAGCCTGCCAAAAATCATAAAGTGGCATCTCCTTATGCTCATCATATAAATAAAATTCCACCGAAGGTGGCGATCTCCTAGCATGGAAATGAAAAATTTGCACAAAAATATTGGTGAGTAAGAGATACTGTTCACGCCGGTCGTGGAGGAAGTCGGTGAGGCCTGCATGTTGGGGAACGTAGTAATTTCAAAAATTTCCTACGCACACGCAAGATCATGGTGATGCATAGCAACGAGAGGGGAGAGTGTTGTCTACATACCCTCGTAGACCGGAAGCAGAAGCGTTATGACAACGCAGTTGATGTAGTCGTACGTCTTCATGGCCCGACCGATCAAGCACCGAAACTACAGCACCTCCGAGTTCTAGCACACGTTCAGCTCGATGACGACCCCCGGACTCCGATCCAGCAAAGTGTCGGGGAAGAGTTCCGTCAGCACGACGGCGTGGTGACGATCTTGATGTTCTATCGTCGCAGGGCTTTGCCTAAGCACCGCTACATTATTATCGAGGATTATGGTGGAAGGGGGCACCGCACACGGCTAAGAAAACGATTACGTGGATCAACTTGTGTGTCTATGGGGTGCCCCCTGCCCCCGTATATAAAGGAATGGAGGAGGGGAGGGCCGGCCCTCTCTATGGCACACCCTAGGGGAGTCCTACTCCCACCGGGAGTAGGATTCCCCCTTTCCTAGTCCAACTAGGAGTCCTTCCATGTAGTAGGAGTAGGAGACAAGGAAGGGGAAGAGGGAAGAGAAGGAAGGAGGGGGCGCAGCCCCTCCCCCTAGTCCAATTCGGAATTCGGACTAGGCCTTGGGGGGGGGCGGCCTGCCTCTCCCTCTCCCCTAAAGCCCAATAAGGCCCATATACTTCTTCTCCCGTATTCCCGTAACTCCCCGGTACTCCGAAAAATACCCGAACCACTCGGAACCTTTCCGATGTCCGAATATAGTCGTCCAATATATCGATCTTTACGTCTCGACCATTTCGAGACTCCTCGTCATGTCCCCGATCTCATCCGGGACTCCGAACTCATTCGGTACATCAAAACTCATAAACTCATAATATAACTGTCATCGAAACCTTAAGCGTGCGGACCCTACGGGTTCGAGAACAATGTAGACATGACCGAGACACCTCTCCGGTCAATAACCAGTAGCGGAACCTGGATGCTCGTATTGGCTCCTACATATTCTACGAAGATCTTTATCGGTCAGACCGCATAACAACATACGTTGTTCCCTTTGTCATCGGTATGTTACTTGCACAAGATTCGATCGTCGGTATCTCAATACCTAGTTCAATCTCATTACCGGCAAGTCTCTTTACTCGTTCTGTAATGCATCATCCCGCAACTAACTCATTAGTTACATTGCTTGCAAGTCTTATAGTGATGTGCATTACCGAGAGGGCCTAGAGATACCTCTCCGACAATCAGAGTGACAAATCGTAATCTCGATCTATGCCAACTCAACAAGTACCATTGGAGACACCTATAGAGCACCTTTATAATCACCCAGTTACGTTGTGACGCTCGGTAGCACACAAAGTGTTCCTCCGGTAATCGGGAGTTGCATAATCTCATAGTCATAGTAACATGTATACATCATGAAGAAAGCAATAGCAGTAAACTAAAACGATCGGGTGCTAAGCTAATGGAATGGGTCATGTCAATCAGATCATTCACCTAATGATGTGATCCCGTTAATCAAATAACAACTCTTTGTCCATGGTTAGGAAACATAACCATCTTTGATTAACGAGCTAGTCAAGTAGAGGCATACTAGTGACACTCTGTTTGTCTATGTATTCACACATGTATTATGTTTCCGGTTAATACAATTCTAGCATGAATAATAAACATTTATCATGATATAAGGAAATAAATAATAACTTTATTATTGCCTCTAGGGCATATTTCCTTCACTGCATTCTCAGCCAAATAATAAAAATCTTCATAAATCCCGGCTTCTCTCAAGAACTCATCACAAGGCCATTCACACGGCCGAACCTCCACAGTACGAGGGAGATTATACTTGGGCTTCTTATTCTCTTCACTTTGCTTATCCTTCGAGCTTCGACTCGATGAGCCCCTCAAAAATCTCTTCATCTTTTACTGAAAATTTCTGAAATTTTTTTAGTATATAAATAAAAGTGAACCAAACTCAACAGGATTGATAGCAACTACTCCTACAAGTGCCTAGAGGCTATATCATGCATTAAAACTACTTTTGACCACATAAATTTGACATGCAAGCTCAATAACAGGGTCGCCTAAGCAGCAAAAATTTGCAATAAATAAAGCACTAGAACAAAAACTAATTGGACCATTGGAGGAGTCACAAACCGAAGAACAATCCCCCTAAGCAGTTTTGTGAATGGAGCTTTGAGCAAGGAGATCGAAAATGGCAGCAAAATGAGCTAGAACACGGGTTTGAGCTGGTGGATGATTTTTTCTGGAGGAAGACGAAGTGTGTTGGTGCAAGAATAAGTGGAGGGGACCCACGTGGGGTCCATGGGGCTGGGGGCGCACCCAGGGGGGTAGGGCGTGCCCTCCACCCTCGTGGGCACATGGTGGGTCCCCCTGGTGTGTTCTCAGTGCCAATAATTCTAAAATATTCTAGAAAAAAATCATATTAAATTTTTAGGGCATTTGGAGAACTTTTATTTTCGGGGTATTTTTATTGCAAGGATAATTCAGAAAACAGACAGAAAATGCTATTTTTGATTTATTTAATATAAATAACATAAAGTAAAAGGAGGGTACAGAAGGTTGTGCTTTTTAACTTCATCCATCTCATGCTCATTAAAAGGAATCCACTAACAAGGTTGATCAAGTCTTGTTAACAAACACATTCTGAATCGCATGAAACCGGAGAAATTTCGAATAACACTAGGTTACCTCAACGGGGATATGCACATCCCCAACAATAAGAATATCATATTTCTTCTTGATAGTATGAAGAGGAAATTCAAAACCTCCAATAATAATTGTTGGAATTTTTCCAATAGAATTGATACTGTGGACTTGAGGTTGTTTCCTCGGAAAGTGTACCATGTGCTCATTACCATTAATATGAAAAGTGACATTACCTTTGTTGCAATCAATAACAGCCCCTGCAGTATTCAAAAAGGGTCTACCAAGGATAATCGACATACTATCGTCCTCGGGAATATCAAGAATGACAAAGTCCGTTAAAATAGTAACGTTTGCAACCACAACAAACAGATCCTCACAAATACCCAAAAGGTATAGCAGTTGATTTATCAACCATTTGCAAAGATATTTCAGTAGGTGTCAACTTATTCAAATCAAGTCTACGATATAAAGAGAGAGGCATAACACTAACACTGGCTCCAAGATCACATGAAGCAGTTTTAACATAGTTTCTTTTAATGGAGCATGGTATAGTTGGTACTCCTGGATCTCCTAGTTTCTTAGGTATTCCACCCTTAAAAGTGTAATTAGCAAGCATGGTGGAAATTTCAGCTTCCGGTATCTTTCTTTTATTAGTAACAATATCTTTCATGTACTTAGCATAAGGATTCATTTTAAGCATATCGGTCAAACGCATACGCAAAAAGATAGGTCTAATCATTTCAGCAAAGCACGCAAAATCCTCATCATCCTTTTTATTGGATGGTTTAGGAGGAAAAGGCATGGGTTTCTGAACCCATGGTTCTCTTTCCTTACCTCCCCTCGTAGTTGAGAGAAAAATCTTGGTTCTTTTATCTTTCAAGTTCTTCATGGTGATCAGCAGATATAAATCCCAATTGACTCAAAGAATAGAGCTATGCTCCCCGGCAATGGCGCCAGAAAATAGTCTTGATAACCCACAAGTATAGGGTCACAACAATTTTCGAGGGTAGAATATTCAACCCAAATTTATTGATTTGACACAAGGGGAGCCAAAGAATATTCTCAATTATTAGTAGCTGAGTTGTCAATTCAACCACACCTGGAAACTTAAGATCCGCAGTAAAGTGTTTAGTAGCAAAGTAATATGATAGTAGCGGTAACGGTAGCAAAAGTAACAGTATTGGGTTTATAGTGATTGTAATAGTAGCAACAGAAAAGTAAATAAGCGAAGAACAATATGTGAAAAGCTCGTAGGCAATGGATCAGTGATGGATAATTATGTCGGATGTGATTCCTCATGCAATAGTTATAACATAGGGTGAAAGAGAACTAGCTCTAGTTCATCAATGTAATGTAGGCATGTATTCCGAATATAGTCATACGTGCTTATGGAAAAGAACTTGCATGACATCTTTTGTCCTACCCTCCCGTGGCAGCGGGGTGCTATTGGAAACTAAGGGATATTAAGGCCTCCTTTTAATAGAGTACCGGACCAAAGCATTAACACTTAGTGAATACATGAACTCCTCAAACTACGGTCATCACCGATAAGGATCCCGATTATTGTCACTTCAGGGTTAACGGATCATAACACATAATAGGTGACTATAGACTTGCAAGATAGGATCAAGAACTCACATATATTCATGAAAACATAATAGGTTCAGATCTGAAATCATGGCACTCGGGCCCTAGTGACAAGCATTAAGCATAGCAAAGTCATAGCAACATCAATCTCAGAACATAATGGATACTAGGGATCAAACCCTAACAAAACTAACTCGATTACATGATAAATATCATCCAACCCATCACCGTCCAGCAAGCCTACGATGGAATTACTCATGCATGGTGGTGAGCATCATGAAATTGGTGATGGAGGAAGGTTGATGATGACGATGGCGACGGATTCCCCTCTCCGGAGCCCCGAACGGACTCCATATCAGCCCTCCCGAGAGAGATTAGGGCTTGGCGGCGGCTCCGTATCGTAAAACGCGATGAATCCTTCTCTCCGATTTTTTCTCCCCGAACATGAATATATGGAGTTGGAGTTGAGGTCGGTGGAGCACCAGGGGGCCCACGAGGCAGGGGGGCGCGCCCAGGGGGTAGGCACGCCCCCACCCTCGTGGACAGGGTGTGGGCCCCCCGGCCTTGATTCTTTCGTCAGTATTTTTTATATATTTCAAAAATATTCTCCGTTGATTTTCAGGTCAATCTGAGACCATTTATTTCTACACATAAATAACACCATGGCAATTCTACTGAAAACAACGTCAGTCCGGGTTAGTTCCATTCAAATCATGCAGGTTAGAGTCCAAAACAAGGGCAAAAGTGTTTGGAAAAGTAGATACATTGGAGAAGTATCACCTATCGCACCTTACTCTTCGTCTGGAAACTCTGCAACATGATACGTTGCAGCCGTGTAGGTCAGCACATGGAATATGCTGGCAAGATAACACCATAGAGCAATGAACAAATAACAACTATCACTACATGCGTATTTGGCTGGTGGAGGCTCTATGGTTATCATTTGCATAAAGCTAATTTTCCCACAAAAAAGGAATTTATTTTAATTAACTACAAAGTTTGATGAAATTATTGAGAAGGTACCCCCAACTCAATCCCAAATTAACATTAATAACCCAACATATTCATTAAGTAAAGTGATGAGATCAACATAATAACTCATGTACCAGATACTCAAGATGTCCATAACAGGGGACACGACTAACCATGATTAGTTTATACACTCTGCAGAGGTTTGCACACTTTTCCCCACAAGACTCGATCTCCTCCTTTGTATTTCTCGCACTGCATGATGTTTGAGAAACGTATGACCGAGACACAGTCTTTCTGAAGAGGTCACCTTAACCGAATAGATAGTCCGGTACACCTACAATCCCCTACATTTGCTAGCCCATCATGGAAAGGATTCTCACAACTTACTCAACTATGCCAGAGCCCATAATGGCTTGTGGCTGCACACGGAAGTTTCTAGCATGAATAATCTTGTGATCCCTTTGAGCCTGGGTGGCATTCCATAGGAGGATCACACGGGTACCCCGGGATCTCCTTGGACAAACAGGATCCCCTAGGTGCCCACAACCAATCCACCCAGATGTGTATTAAAGCATCCACCTTAAGTTAACCCTTAGATATAAATAACTCTCACATCTTTCATGAATCTCACAAACTAATCCATGTCTACAAGCATAGCAAATTAGGGCAATCATAACGCAGTAATACCCGGGTTTTGTATATAAGACAATAGGTTCCTACCTCATCAACTACTTCCCAATACCCACATGTTATCAAAGTCCTACTCATGCAATGTTTGAGGGTAATAAAGGGGATATGATCAAAGTGTTACTTGCCTTGCTGACGATCGGAAAACCTAGAGATTCGTAGTAGCAAGCCTCGCACTCCGGAAACTCTATCGTGAACAAGCAATAGCACTGAAGGAAATATTCCCTAGAGGCAATAATAAAGTTGTTATTTATATTTCCTTATATCATGATAAATGTTTATTATTCATGCTAGAATTGTATTAACCGAAAACATAGTACATGTGTGAATACATAGACAAACAGAGTGTCACTAGTATGCCTCTACTTGACTAGCTCGTTGATCAAAGTTGGTTATGTTTCCTAACCATAGACATGAGTTGTCATTTGATAAATGGGATCACATCATTTGGAGAATGATGTGATTGACTTGACCCATTCCGTTAGCTTAGCACTTGATCGTTTTAGTTTACTATTATTGCTTTCTTCATGATTTAGACATGTTACTATGACTATGAGATTATGCAACTCCCAATTACCGGAGGAACACTTTGTGTGCTACCAAACGTCACAAAGTAACTGGGTGATTATAAAGGTGCTCTAGAGGTGTCTCCAATGGTACTTGTTGAGTTGGCATAGATCGAGATTCGGATTTGTCACTCCGATTATCGGAGAGGTATCTCTGGGCCCTCTCGGTAATGCACATCACTATAAGCCTTGCAAGCAATGTAACTAATGAGTTAGTTGCGGGATGATGCATTACGGAACGAGTAAAGAGACTTGCCGGTAACGAGATTGAACTAGGATTGAGATACCGACGATCGACGGGCAAGTAACATACCGATGACAAAGGGAACAACGTATGTTGTTATGCGGTTCGACCAATAAAGATCTTCGTAGAATATGTAGGAGCCAAGATGGGCATCCAGGTTCCACTATTGGTTATTGACCAGAGAAGTGTCTCGGTCATGTCTACATAGTTCTCGAATCCGTAGGGTCCGCACGCTTAACGTTCATTGACGATATATTATTTATGAGTTATGTATGTTGGTAATCGAATGTTGTTTGGAGTTCCGGATAAGATCACGAACATGACGAGGAACTCCGGAATGGTACAGAGATAAAGTTTGATATATGGGATAATAGTGTTTGGTCTCCGGAATTCACCGGAAGGGGTTCCGGATGTTTCCCGGAATGTTTGGGTACGAGAACACTTTGTTTGGGCCAAAGGGTAAAGCCCACAAGATTTTTGGAAAACACAAAAGGAAGTTTTGCAGAGTCCAGGGGCCAGACGCCAGGGTCCCTGGCGTCTGGGTCCAGACGCCGGGAACCCTGGCATCTAGCCCTGGAGTCCGAGAAGGACTCTTGCCTTTCGGGTGAAACTGACTTTGTGGAGGCTTTTACTCCAAGTTTCGCCCCCAAGGCTCAACATATAAATAGAGGGGTAGGGCTAGCACCCAAGACACATCAAGAAACAACAAGCCGTGTGCTGGCAACCTAGTTCCCTCTAGTTTATCCTCCATAATAGTTTTCATAGTGCTTAGGCGAAGCCCTGTGGAGATTGTTCTTCACCAACACCGTCACCACGCCGTCGTGCTGCCGGAACTCATCTACTACTTCACCCCTCTTGCTAGATCAAGAAGGCGAGGACGTCATCGAGCTGAACGTGGAGGTGCCGTACGTTCGGTACTTGATCGGGACGGATCGTGAAGGTGTACGACTACATCAACCGTGTTGATAAACGCTTCCGCTTTCGGTCTATGAGGGTACGTAGACATACTCTGCCCTCTCGTTGCTATGCGTCACCATGATCTTGCATGTGCGTAGGATTTTTTTGAAATTACTGTGTTCCACAATAGTGGTATCAAAGCCAGGTTTGTGCGTAGATGTTATATGCACGAGTAGAACACAAAGGAGTTGTGGGCGTGGGTATATACATATTGCTTGCCGTCACTAGTTGATTCTTGATTCAGCGGCATTGTTGGATGAAGCGGCCCAGATCGACATTATGTGTACGCTTACGCGAGACTGGTTCTACTGACGTGCTTCGCACACAGGTGGCTAGTGGGTGTCTGTTTCTCCAGCTTTAGTTGAATCGGATTCAATGAACATGGTTCTTTTTGAAGATCAAAAAGCAATCACTATACCGCGTTGTGGTTTTTGATGCGTATATAAGAACGGTTCTTGCTCAGCCCGTAGCAGCCACGTAAAACTTGCAACAACAAATTAGAGGACGTCTAACTTGTTTTTGCAGGGCATGTTGTGATGTGATATGGTCAAGACATGATGCTAAATTTTATTGTATGAGATGATCATGTTTTGTAATGGAGTTATCGGCAACTGGCAGGAGCCATATGGTTGTCGCTTTATTGTATGAAATGCAATCGCCATGTAATTGATTTACTTTATCACTAAGCGGTAGCGATAGTCGTAGAAGCAATAGTTGGCGAGACGACAACGATGCTACGATGGAGATCAAGGTGTCACGCCGGTGACGATGGTGATCATGACGGTGCTTTGGAGATGGAGATCAAAGGCACAAGATGATGATGGCCATATCATATCACTTATATTGATTGCATGTGATGTTTATCCTTTATGCATCTTATCTTGCTTTGATTGACGGTAGGCATTATAAGATGATCTCTCACTAAAAATTTCAAGGTTTGTGTGTTCTCCTTGAGTATGCACCGTTGCCAAAGTTCGTCGTGCCGAGACACCACGTGATGATCGGGTGTGATAAGGTCAACGTTCATCTACAACGGGTGTAAGACAGTTTTACACACGCAGAATACTCGGGTTAAACTTGACGAGCCTAGCATATGCAGATATGGCCTCGGAACACTGAGACCGAAAGGTCGAGCGTGAATCATATAGTAGATATGATCAACATAGTGATGTTCACCATTGAAAACTACTCCATCTCACGTGATGATCGGACATGGTTTAGTTGATATGGATCACGTGATCACTTAGATGATTAGAGGGATGTCTATCTAAGTGGGAGTTCTTAAGTAATTTGATTAATTGAACTTCAATTTATCATGAACTTAGTCCTGATAGTATTTGCATAACTATGTTGTAGATCAATAGCTCGCGATGTAGCTCCTCATTTATTTTGATATGTTCCTAGAGAAAAACTAAGTTGAAAGATGTTAGTAGCAATGATGTGGATTGGATCCGTGATTTGAGGATTATCCTCATTGCTGCACAGAAGAATTATGTCCTTGATGCACCGCTAGTTGACACACCGATTGCAGGAGCAGATGCAGACATTATAAACGTTTGGCGAGCTCGATATGATGACTACTTGATAGTTTAGTGCACCATGCTTTACGGCTTAGAATCGGGGCTTCAAAGAAGTTTTGAACGCCATTGAGCATATGAGATGTTCCAAGAGTTGAAATTAGTATTTCAGAATCATGCCCATGTCGAAAGGTATGAGACCTTTGACAAGCACTTTGCCTACAAGATGGAGGAGAATAGCTCAGCTAGTGAGCATGTGCTCAGAATATCTGAGTACTACAATCACTTGAATCAAGTGGGAGTTAATCTTCCA
>NC_053026.1:527520329-527532255 GCF_003073215.2 Triticum urartu
CTAGAAATGGTAGCCTGTTTGGATATATAACACCATTAATATAGAAAACTTAGTAGAGAAGGAAGCGTGAGCTAGCATGACACATGCGCATAGTGCTTACCCATGTACTGCACGTGATGTCGAAAGGACTGAGGATTGCCGTTTGATCTGGGAGAATCCAACAGTGTAGATGTACGATCCGTGGGGTTTGGGTTCTGGCCAATCAGAATGCGTGACTTAGATCGCGCACGCAGCAGGGGGAGAGGGGGCATCGGCCACGGTTTGGTAGGCACACGACTTTCGTGAGTGAACCATGTGCTATTTGAAAATATTTCGTGAGAAGAATCTCGGGTTTTAAATCCCCGTAAATACAAAACTCATGCGAAAATCGTGAAACCTGACATGGTATCACGACATGGCACATATATGTCGAGGAATTTTTTTCGTCCATTTTGGCGCAAGTTTTATTACAAGCCTCTTACAAACCGGAGCTTCTCTCAAAGAACCCTCGTGGTTCCGATAGGGAAACGTGTTCCCCTTGTGGGCGAAACATAATCACTGCCTCTTTTCACCTTGTATTTTCTTCTACGGCAATGCTACCTCTTGAGCAAAGTAAAATAAAGGCAAAGTAAATAACAAAGGAAATAACTAAGTAATAGAAGATCAATATGATAAAGATAGACCCGGGGCCATAGGTTTCACTAGTGGCTTCTCTCGAGAGCATAAGTATTCTACGGTGGGTGAACAAATTACTGTTGAGCAAATGACATAATTGAGCATAGTTATGAGAATATCTAGGTATGATCATGTATATAGGCATCACGTCCGAGACAAGTAGACCGACTCCTGCCTGCATCTACTACTATTACTCCACTCATCGACCGCTATCCAGCATGCATCTAGAGTATTAAGTTAAAAATAGAGTAACGCCTTAAGCAAGATGACATGATGTAGAGGGATAGACTCATGCAATATGAAGAAAACCCCATCTTGTTATCCTCGATGGCAACAATACAATACGTGCTTTGCTGCCCTTACTGTCACCGGGAAAGGACACCGCAAGATTGAACCCAAAGCTAAGCACTTCTCCCATTGCAAGAAAGATCTAGTAGGCCAAACCAAACTGATAATTTGAAGAGACTTGCAAAGATAACCAATCATACATAAAATAATTCAAAGAAGATTCAAATATTATTCATAGATAGACTTGATCATAAACCCACAATTCATCGGTCTCAACAAACACACCGCAAAAAGAAGATTACATCGAATAGTTCTCCACAAGAGAGGGGGAGAACATTGTATTGAGATCCAAAAAGAGAGAAGAAGCCATCTAGCTAATAACTATGGATCCGTAGGTCTAAGGTAAACTACTCACACTTCATCGGAGGGGCTATGCTGTTGATGTAGAAGCCCTCCATGATCGATGCCCCCTCCGGCGGAGCTCCGGAACAGGCCCCAAGATGGGATCTCGTGGATACAGAAAGTTGTGGCTGTGGAATTAGGTTTTTGGCTCCGTATCTGATCGTTTGGGGGTACATAGGTATATATAGGAGGAAGGAGTACGTCGATGGAGCAACAGGGGGCCCACGAGGGTGGAGGGCGTGCCCGAGGGGGGGGGGTAGGCGCGCCCCCGTACCTCGTGGCCTCCTCTTTTTTGTCTTGACTTAGGGTGCAAGTCTCCCGGGTCTTGTTCGTTGAGAAAATCACGTTCCCGAAGGTTTCATTCCGTTTGGACTCTGTTTGATATTCCTTTTCTTTGAAACCCTAAAACATGCAAAAAACAACAATTCTGGGCTGGGCCTCCGGTTAATAGGTTAGTCCCAAAAATAATATAAAAGTGAATAATAAAGCCCAATAATGTCCATAACAGTAGATAATATACCATGGAGCAATCAAAAATTATAGATACGTTGGAGACGTATCAAGCATCCCCAAGCTTAATTCCTGCTCGTCCTCGAGTAGGTAAATGATAAAAACAGAATTTTTGATGCGGAGTGCTACTTGGCATAATTTGAATGTAATTCTTCTTATTTGTGGTATGAATATTCAGATCCGAAAGATTCAAGATGAAAGTTCATAAAAATAATAATACCTCAAGCATACTAACAAAGCAATTATGTCTTCTCAATATAACATGGCCAAAGAAAGTTATCCCCACAAAATCATATAGTCTGGCTATGCTCCATCTTCACCACACAAAATATTTAAATCATGCACAACCCCGATGACAAGCCAAGCAATTGTTTCATACTTTTGACATTCTCAAAACTTTTTCAATCTTCACGCAATACATGAGCGTGAGCCATGGACATAGCACTATAGGTGGAATAGAATGGTGGTTGTGGAGAAGACAAAAAGGGAGAAGATAGTCTCACATCAATGATGTCTACTACACAACCTTCTTCTTGTAGACGTTGTTGGGCCTCCAAGTGCAGAGGTTTGTAGGACAGTAGCAAATTTCCCTCAACTGGATGACCTAAGGTTTATCAATCCGTAGGAGGCGTAGGATGAAGATGGTCTCTCTCAAGCAACCCTGCAACCAAATAACAAAGAGTCTCTTGTGTCCTGAACACACCCAATACAATGTTAAATTGTATAGGTGCACTAGTTCAGCGAAGAGATGGTGATACAAGTGCAATATGGATAGTAGATAATAGTTTCTGTAATCTGAAAATATAAAAACAGCAAGGTAACAAGTGATAAAAGTGAGCGTAAACGGTATTGCAATGTGTTGAAACAAGGCCTAGGGTTCATACTTTCGCTAGTGCAAGTCCTCTCAGCAATAATAACATAATTGGATCATATAACTATCCCTCAACATGCAACAAAGAGTCACTCCAAAGTCACTAATAGCGGAGAACAAACGAAGAGATTATGGTAGGGTACGAAACCACCTCAAAGTTATTCTTTCCAATCAATCCGTTGGGCTATTCCTATAAGTGTCACAAACAGACCTAGAGTTCGTACTAGAATAACACCTTAAGACACAAATCAACCAAAACCCTAATGTCACCTAGATACTCCAATGTCACCTCAAGTATACGTGGGTATGATTATACGATATGCATCACACAATCTCAGATTCATCTATTCAACCAACACATAGGACCTCAAAGAGTGCCCCAAAGTTTCTACCGGAGAATCATGACGAAAACGTGTGGCAGCCCCTATGCATAGGTTCATGGGCGGAACCCGCAAGTTGATCACCAAAACATACATCAAGTGAATCACGTGGTATCCCATTGTCACACAGATACGCACGGCAAAGACATACATCAAGTGTTCTCAAATCTTTAAAGACTCAATCCGATAAGATAACTTCAAAGGGGAAACTCAATCCATTACAAGAGAGTAGAGGGGGGAAGAAACATCATAGGATCCAAATATAATAGCAAAGCTCACGATACATCAAGATCATATCACCTCAAGAACACGAGAGAGAGAGAGAGAGATCAAGCACATAGCTACTGGTACATACCCTCAGCCTGAGGGAGAACTACTCCCTCCTCGTCATGGAGAGCACCGGGATGATGAAGATGGCCATCGGAGAAGGATTCCCCCTCCGACAGGGTGCTGGAACGGGTCTAGATTGGCTTCCGGTGCCTACAAAGGCTTCTGGAGGCGGAACTCACGATCTATTGTGCTCCCGGATGTTTTTAGGGTATATGGAGATATATAGGAGGAAGAAGTACGTCAGGGGAGCCACGAGGGGCCCACGAGGGTGGAGGGCGTGCCCCCTACCTCATGGCCTCCTTGAAGCTTCCCTTACATGCACTTCAAGTCTTCTGGGCTTCTTTCCTCCAAAAATGAGCTTCCATGAAGTTTTAGGTCAATTGGACTCTGTTTGATTTTCCTTTTCATTCGAAACCCTAAAACAAGGTAAAAATAAAAACTGGCACTAGGCTCGGGGTTAATAGGTTAGTCCCAAAAATGATATAAAAGTGTATAATAAAGCCCATAAACATTCCAAAACAGTAGATAATATAGCATGGAGCAATCAAAAATTATAGATACGTTGGAGACGTATCAGCATCCCCAAGCTTAATTCCTGCTCGTCCTCGAGTAGGTAAATGAGAAAAACAGAATTTTTGATGCGGAGTGCTACTTGGCATAATTTCAATGTAATTCTTCTTAATTGTGGCATGAATATTTAGATCCATAAGATTCAAGATAAAAGTTTAATATTGACATAAAAACAATAATACTTCAAGCATACTAACTAAGCAATCATGTCTTCTCAAAATAACATGGCCAAAGAAAGCTATCTCTACAAAATCATATAGTCTAGCTATGCTCTATCTTCACCACACAAAATATTTAAATCATGCACAACCCCGATGACAAGCCAAGAAATTGTTTCATACTTTTGATGTTCTCAAACCTTTTCAATCTTCACGCAATAAAAGAGCGTGAGCCATGGATATAGCACTATAGGTGGAATAGAGTGGTGGTTGTGGAGAAGACAAAAAGGGAGAAGATAGTCTCACATCAACTAGGCGCATCAACGGGCTATGGAGATGCCCATCAATAGATATCAATGTGAGTGAGTAGGGATTGCCACGCAACGGATGCACTAGAGCTATAAGTGTATGAAAGCTCAACAAAAGAAACTAGTGGGTGTGCATCCAACTCGCTTGATCACGAAGACCTAGGGCATCTTAAGGAAGCCCATCATTGGAATATACAAGCCAAGTTCTACAATGAAAGATTCCCACTAGTAAATGAAAGTGACAACATAGGAGACTCTCTATCATGAAGATCATGGTGCTACTTTGAATCACAAGTGTGGTAAAAAGGATAGTAGCATTGTCCATTATCTCTTTTTCTCTCATTTTTTATTTTTTTTATTTGGGCCTTTTTATTTTTATGGCCTCTTTTGGGATTATTTGGCCTCTTTATTTATTTATTTCGCCCGGAGCCTCATCCGACTTTTGGGGGATCATTAGTCTCCAACATCCTTTCCTCACTGGGACAATGCTTCTAATAATGATGATCTTCACACTTTTTATTTACTTACAGCTCAGAATTACAACTCGATACTTAGAACAAGATATGACTCTATATGAATGCCTCCGTCGGCATGTATCGACTCTATATGAATGACTCATGAGTGACATGTATGAAAGAATTATGAACGGTGGCTTTGCCACAAATACGATGTCAACTACATGATCATGCAAAGCAATATGACAATGATGGAGCGTGTCATAATAAACGGAACGATGGAAAGTTGCATGGAAATATATCTCGGAATGGCTATGGAAATGCCATAATAGATAGGTATGGTGGCTGTTTTGAGGAAGGTATATGGTGGGTTTATGGTACCGGCGAAAGTTGCGGGGTACTAGAGAGGCTAGCAAAGCTGGAAGGGTGAGAGTGCGTATAATCCATGGACTCAACATTAGTCATAAAGAACTCATATACTTATTGCAAAAATCTACAAGTTATCAAAGCAAAGTATTACGCGCATGCTCCTAGGGGCATATATTGGTAGGAAAATACCATCGCTCGTCCCCGACCGCCACTCATAAGGAAGGCAATCATTAAATAAATCATGCACTGACTTCATCACATAACGGTTCACCATACGTGCATGCTATGGGAATCACAAACTTCAACACACGTATTTCTCAAATTCACAACTACTCAACTAGCATGACTCTAATATTACCATCCTCATATTTCAAAACAATCATCAAGTATCAAACTTCTCATAGTATTCAATGCACTTTATATGAAAGTTTTTATTATATCCCTCTTGGATGTCCATCATATTAGGACTAAATTCATAACCAAAGCAAATTACCATGATGTTTAGGACTCTCAAAATAATATAAGTGAAGCATGAGAGATCAATTATTTCTTTAAAATAAAACCACCACCGTGCTCTAAAAGGATATAAGTGAAGCACTAGAGCAAATGACAAACTACTCCGAAGGATATAAGTGAAGATCAATGAGCAGTCGAATAATTATGCAACTATGTGAAGACCCTCTAACATTTAAGAATTTCATATCTTGGTATTTTATTCAAACAGAAAGCAAAACTAAATAAAACGACATCTAAGAATAGCAAACATCATGTGAAGAAGCAAAAACTTAGGATCAACCGATATTAACCGATAGTTGTTGAAGAAGAAAAGTGGGATGCCAACCGAGGCATCCCCAAGCTTAGATGCTTTGAGAATTCTTGAAATATTATTCTTGATGCCTTGGGCAATCCCCAAGCTTGAGCTTTTTTGTCTCCTTAATTCCTCTTCATATCACGGTCTCCCTAAATCTCAAAAAGCTTCATCCACACAAAACGCAACCAAGGACTCGTTGAGATAAGTTAGTATAAAACCATTGCCAAACCTTATCATACTTCTACTTAGCAAATAACTAAATTAGTATTCACATGCATATATGCCTCTGCCATATTTAATAGTCCTATCCTCAAATAGAATCATTAAGAAGCAATCATATGCAAAACAATGCAAACATAACAGCAATCTGCCTTAAACAGGACGGTCTGTAAAGAATGCAGCAACATCATACTTCCCTAGCTCCAAAAATTATAAAGAAAATTACCACTGTAGTAAATTTATCATAGCTTAATATTCAAAATTTTCAACATTTTATCACATTCTGACTTTTCTAGGGAATTATTGCAAAACAGCGGTAAACTTTCTGTTTTTCAAACAGGCAAACATGAAAAGACTTGTTAAAATAGGCATCGTAAAGCTATCAATGCCACTTTTATTGAAATAAAATATGCAAAAACATTGTCTAAATAACAGGCAAGAAAAATCCTAACAAAATAAATTGATGCTCCAGCAAACACATATCCATGTGGTGAATAAAAATATAGCTCCAAGTAAAAGTTACCGATGAACGAAGACGAAAGAGGGGATGCCTTCCAGGGCATCCCCAAGCTTAGGCTCTTGGTTGTCCTTGAATATTACCTTGGGGTGCCTTGGGCATCCCCAAGCTTAGGCTCTTTCCACTCCTTATTCCATAGTCCATCGAATCTTTACCCAAAACTTGAAAACTTCACAACACAAAACTTAACAGAAAACTCGTAAGCTCCGTTAGCAAAAGAAAACAAAACACCACTTCAAGGTACTGTAATGAACTCATTATTTATTTATATTGGTGTTATACCTACTGTATTCCAACTTCTCTATGGTTTATAAACTCTTTTACTAGCCATAGATTCATTAAAATAAGCAAACAACGCATAGAAAACAGAATCTGTCAAAAACAGAACAGTCTGCAGTAATCTGTATCAAACGTATACTTTTGGAACTCATAAAATTCTAAAATAAATTGGTGGACCTGAGTAATTTGTCTATTAATCATCTTCAAACATAATTAACTAAATAGCACTCTCTAGTAAAAAATGGCAGCAATTCTCGTGAGCGCTAACGTTTCTGTTTTTTACAGCATGATCAACAAGACTTTCCCCAAGTCTTCCCAAAGGTTCTACTTGGCACAAACACTAATTAAAAGCATAAAACCACATATAAACAGAGTCTAGATGAATTATTTATTACTAAACAGGAGAAAAAAGCAAGGAACAAAAATAAAGTTGGGTTGCCTCCCAACAAGCGCTATCGTTTAACGCCCCTAGCTAGGCATGATGATTTCAATGATGGTCACATAAAAGATAAGAATTGAAACATAAAGAGAGCATCTTGAAGAATATGACTAGCACATTTAAGTCTAACCCACTTACTATACATAGGGATTTTGTGAGCAAACAACTTATGGGACAAGAATCAACTTGCATAGGAAGGTAAAACAAGCATAACTTCAAAATTTTAAGCACATAGAGAGGAAACATGATATTATTGCAATTCCTACAAGCATAAGTTCCCACTCATAATAATTTTCAGTAGCATCATGAATGAATTCAACAATATAACCAGCACCAAAAGCATTCTTTTCATGATCTACAAGCATAGAAATTTTACTACTCTCCACATAAGCAAAATTCTTCTCACGAATAATAGTGGGAGCAAACTCAACAAAATAATTATCATGTGATTGAAAATTAAGATCAAGATGAAAAGTTTCATGGTTATCATTATTCTTTAAAGCATACGTGTCATCACAATAATCATCATAGGTAGGAGGCATGCTTTCATCATAGTAAATTTACTCATCAAAGCTTGGGGGACAAAAAATATCATCTTCATCAAACATAGCTTCCCCAAGCTTGTGGCTTTGCATATCATTAGCATCATGGATATTCAAGGAATTAATACTAACAACATTGCAATCATGCTCATCATTCAAATATTTAGTGCCAAACATTTTAATGCATTCTTCTTCTAACACTTTGGCACAATTTTCCTTTCCATCATACTCACGAAAGATATTAAAAAGATGAAGCGTATGAGGCAAACTTAATTCCATTTTTTTGTAATTTTATTTTATAAACTAAACTAGTGATAAAACAAGAAACTAAAAGACTCGATTGCAAGATCTTAAGATATACCTTAAAGCGCTAACCTCCCCGGCAACGGCGCCAGATGCAGAGGTTTGTAGGACAGTAGCAAATTTCCCTCAAGTGGATGACCTAAGGTTTATCAATCCGTAGGAGGCACAGGATGAAAATGGTCTCTCTCAAGCAACCATGCAACCAAATAACAAAGAGTCTCTTGTGTCCCCAACACACCCAATACAATGGTAAATTGTATAGGTGCACTAGTTCGGCGAAGAGATGGTGATACAAGTGCAATATGGATAGTAGATAATAGTTTTTGTAATCTGAAAATATAAAAACAGAAAGGTAACAAATGATAAAAGTGAGCGTAAACGGTATTGCAATGTGTTGAAACAAGGCCTAGGGTTCATACTTTCGCTAGTGCAAGTCCTCTCAACAATAATAACATAATTGGATCATATAACTATCCCTCAACATGCAACAAAGAGTCACTCCAAAGTCACTAATAGCGGAGAACAAACGAAGAGATTATGGTAGGGTACGAAACCACCTCAAAGTTATTCTTTCCAATCAATCCGTTGGGCTATTCCTATAAGTGTCACAAACAGCCATAGAGTTCGTACTAGAATTGTAACATCCCAAAATTCTGAATTTTGGAATGTTATAATAAAAAGATAGATTTGATTGATTGTTTGATTGATTGTCTGAAAGTGAGTGAATTCAAAACTTTTTGAAAGTTAAATGAGAGGGAATAAAAGGACTTTCCCAAACTTTCATTTTTACTTTCTGATCTCCGTGAATTCAAATACTTTTCATCACAAAACCCTGGAGAGAAGATGACATGACTTCTTCCATTTATTTAAATGAAATGGGGTGTTTGAAAATATTTGAATTTCATTTGGGAAAATATTTCCAATTCTGCAACTTTATGCAACTCAATGATTTTCACGAGCGAAGATAAAATGACTTCTTCAAATTATATGAAATATGAGTTGGGAGTTTCAAAGAAACTCAAATTTAAAATCCATTTGAAATAATTATTTTTCAATTTGGGTTATTTGAGTTTTATTCAAATTATTTTTCTCCAAAAACAAAATACATGGAAAATAGGGTAACATGATTCCCTACAATAGAAAATTGGAGAAAAATTTATTTGAAATCATTTTGGTATTTTAAAATGATTTTTAGTGGATTTTATTAGACCAGTAGCACTCTTGGAATTATTTGAATTTGTGTGAATTTTATTTAATGCTAGGAAAATGTTCATGTCGTAGAGATCTTTTTCTGAAAATTTTGATATATAATATGACTATATCTTAATTTTTCTTATTTAGTTCTATTTATTTTTGTCTGACTGAATTCTTTTTTTAAAGATTCCTTTCCCGACTGGGCCGGCCCAGCACAGCGCCAGGCCAGGCCCAGCCCACCCCGCCGTCCCACGAGACTCCGCCGCCCGCACGCCTCGCCGGCGCCGCCGTGGTCGAGGAGGACTCCTCCTCCAACCCCTCCTGCACGCCTCGGCCCGCCGCGCCCTTCTATAAAGCCCCGCCCGCCTCTCTCTCCTCCTCGCCGCATCGCCGCCTCCCGCATCCCCCGCCGCCGCGCC
Organism: Triticum urartu; assembly: GCF_003073215.2. NCBI lineage: Eukaryota > Viridiplantae > Streptophyta > Magnoliopsida > Poales > Poaceae > Triticum > Triticum urartu. The sequence goes on from NC_053026.1 coordinate 527,530,348, forward strand.
GCCTGCCGATCCGTTGCCGCCCGCCGGCCGCGCTGCACCGCCGCGCCGCCCGCGCCGCACCCAGCCGCTGCCGCCGACGCTACACCGCCCCGCGCCCTCTGCCTCGTGCGCCTCCCGCGCGCCGCTCCTGCTCCGCACCGCTGCGCGTCGCGTTATCCTGGCGTTCGTTTGTTTTTAAAAAAAACTGTTTTTTTGTTGTTTCAGTTAAGTTATGAACGTTTTCTGTTTAGGAAGTTTTAGTGAACGTATTCGTTCTATAGATCTGTTTAGCGAACGTTCGTTCGATAGTTTTTTTCCTTTTCTTATTAATTTCGGCCAGGGACCTATATGTGAGGATTTTCTTTATAGATTAGCCCCTGTTTCAAACGACTATAACTTTTTACTCGTTAGTCCAAATTCAACGAAACCAACGCCCACTCTTCGTTATGATCCCTCTATCCAGATAAACAACTTAAACATGTTTTTGAAAAGTTTAAAATTTGAATTAGATCAGATTTGAATTCAAACTTCGTTTGATCATAACTTGAGTTTCGTAGCTCCGTTTGAGTTGATTCTTTTTGCAAATCGAAGCTCTTGACCTAAACTTTCTGATAAGGCCAAATTCACATAATTTTGGTACTGTTAGAAATTGTTTTATGTTGCAAGAGTTATTTGCTTGGTTTTGAATGTTTTCCGAATCGTCTTCTTCGTTCTTTCTGATCTTTTGAGTGATTGCTTATGTGTGGTTACTATTGCTTGCTTACGATAGATTGACCGGAGTGTGACGAGTAGATCTATCAAGAGTTTTGAGTGCGAATCATCTTCATCAACATTGCAGGCAAGTTCACACTTTGATCATATCCCTTTTCACCCAGTTTTTATGCATTAGTTCCAATCCTCAAACATTGCATGGTTAGGATGTCATTAACATGTGGGTTGGGAAGTAGTGATGAGGTAGAACCTATTACCTGTTTATTATCAAACCCTTGGGAGTTACTATTACGTTATGCTTACATTGCCATGCTATGCTCGTAGACGTGGATTGGGTTTTGAGAGTATTCATGACAGATGTGAGATTGTTAATTAATGGTTTACTTAAGGTGGCAACTTAAACACACATCTGGGTGGATTGAGGCACCGGGTTATTCCAGGATTGCCTGTCTAGGCACCTGGGTAGACCAGGATTGCCTTTTATGGACCGCCACCCAGGCTCAAAGGGATCATGAGATTATTCATACTAGAAACTTCCGTGTGCAGCCACAAGCTATTATGGGCTCTAGCATAGTTGATTAAGTCGTGTGAACTCTTACAGTGGTAGACTAGCAGATGTAGGGGTTGTAGGTGGTACGGTCTACCCATCGTAAGGTGCAAACGCTTCTGAAAGACTATGTCTCGGTCATCCGTTTCTCAAACACCATGTAGTGCGAGAAACCAAACGGAGGCGATCGAGTCTTGTGGGGAAAAGTGCGCAAACCTCTGCAGAGTGTATAAACTAATCATGATTAGCCGTGTCCCCGGTTATGGACATCTTGAGTATCTAGTTCTTGGATTATCCTGTTGATCTCATCACGTTACTTTAAATTATTGTTGGGTTTAATGATGTTACTTAATTGGGATTGAGAATGCTGTCAACCATTCTCAATGTTCAACAACCACCATGATAGTTAAATAAAATTTATTCCTTTGTAGTAGGGAAAAATTGGCTTTTCGCAAAAACTATAACCATAGAGCTTTTCCACCAGCCAAATATGCATGTAGTGATAGCCATTGTTCATCATTCTCTTATGGTGTGAATTTGCCAGTACATTCAATGTACTGACCCTTTGTGGCTGCAACGTCTCATGTTGCAGGATTATCTTACGACGAGTAAGTGATACGTTAGGGTTACGATTTCTACACTCAACTTTGCCGTTGGTGTGAATCTCTCTC